>NC_133663.1:146871866-146986537 GCF_037893015.1 Macrotis lagotis | reverse complement strand
GCCCACTTTGCCACCTAGCAATCCTTCTGTAGTTACTTTAAATGGAATTTCTTTTAGCTCTTGCCCTTGGGCTTGGTTGTTCAATATATAGAAATGTTGAAGATTTATCTGGGGTTTATTTTAAATCTTGTAGTTTTAGTTATTAGTTGTTTCAAGTAGTTTTTAGATGATTTTGTTGGGTTCTCTAAGAATACCTTCATATCATTTGCAAAGAGTGAAAGTTTTGTTTCTTCATTGCCAATTCTAATTCCTTCAATTCCTTTTTCTTCTGTTATTCATAAAGGTAACATTTCTAATAGTCTGTTGAATAATAATGGTGATAATGGGTGTCCTTGTTTCACCTCTTATCTTAATGGATATATTCCTATCTAATTTGAACCCATTGCATGTAATATTTGTTGATGATTTTAGATACTGTTATTTTTTAAGGAAAATTTCATTTAATCCTAAATTCTCTAGTTTATTTTTTTATAAACAACAGATGCTGCATTTTGTCAAAGATTTTTCCAGCATCTATTGAGATAATCATATGTTTTTCTGTTGGTTTTATCATTATTATCATTATTATTATTATTATGTTCAAGTATGTTGAATATTTTCCTAGTATTGAACCATGTCTGTTGACCTTGTATAAATGCTACTTGATCATGGTGTATTATCCCAGTAATAACTTGCTCTAATCTCTTTCCTAAAATTTTATTTAAGGATTTTGCATCAATGTTCATTAGGGAGATTAGAGTATAATTTTTTCTGTCTGTTTTGGATCTTCCAGGTTTAGGCATTAATACCATATTAGTGACATAAAAGGAATTTGGCAGAAGTCCTTCCTCTCCTACTTTTTAAAATAATTTATGTGGAATTGGAATTAATCATTCCTTATATGTTTGGTAGAATTCACTTGTAAATCCATCTGGACCTGGAGACTTTTGCATAGGGTGTTGATGTAGGGTTTCTTCAATTTATTTTTCTGAAATGGGGTTACTTATATATTCTATTTTCTCTTCTGTTAATTTGGGTAGTTTTGTAAATATTCATTCATTTCACACAGGTAATCAAATTTCTTGGCATATAGTCGGTCAAAATAGCTTCAAATTATCTCTTTAGTTTGCTCCTCCTTGAAGGAGTATCAATTGTATTAGTAATTTGTTTTTCTTTTGCTTTTTTTCTATTAATCAGATTAATGAAAGATTTTTTTTTATTTTCTTCTTTTTTGTTTGCTTTGGTTTTTGTTTTTTGCCAGGCAAAGGACTTAAGTGATTTGTCCAAAATGTCACTGCTAGGTAAGTATTAAGTGTCTGAGGCCAAATTTGAACTCAGGTCCTACTGACTCCAGGGCCAGTACTCTACCTGTTGTGCCACCTATCCATTCTCATTACTGCTTTTTCATAAAATCAACTCTTAGTTTTATTTATTATATAAATGGTTTTCCTGTTTTCAATTTTGTTAATCTCTCCTTCGATTTTTTTAAATTTCTAATCTGATATTTATTTAGGGATCCTTAATTTGCTCTTTTTCTAGTTTTTTTAGTTGCATATGCAATTCATTGAACTCTTCTTCACTTTATTCATATAACCACACACAAACACAGACATATACATATATAATATATACTATATAATGTAATAATATAATAATTATATACTATATACAATATATTACAATATAATTTTATATATATTGTATATTATATTATATTGTATATTATAATATATTCATCAATTTCTTCTTTATTTTATTCATATAACCACACACACACACAGACATCATATATATATATATATATATGTATATACATATATATATATTCATATGATGTCTTATTGTTATCATGTTCTTGGATGGAATGATTGAATATTTCTATGATTTGTTTTTTGATTCACTCAATCTTTAAAATTAAGTTATTTAGTTTCCAAATGAGTTTTGGTTTCTCCATCCATGGTCATTTGTGATAAGCAATTTTTATTGCATCAAGATCTGAAAAATATGCATTTATTACTTTTGACTTTTAAACATTTGATTGTAAGGTTTTTATGCCCTGGTACATGGTCATTTTGGGTATAGGTACTATGTTCTTAAAAGGAAATAAATATATTCTTTTCTATTTCTATTCAATTTTCTCCAGAGGTCTATCATATCTAAGTTTTCTAAGATTTGATTCACTTTCCTAACTTCCTTCTTGCTTATTTTTTGGTTAGATTTATACAGTTCTAAGAGAGGGAAGTTGAAGTCCCCCCAGTATTACTATTTTGCTGTCTATAAGTCCTTATAATTAATTCTATTTCTCCTCTAAGGATTTGTATACTATACCACTAGGTGCATATATTTTTATTAATAATATAACTTAATTGCCTGTAGTTCCTTTTAAGAGAGTTTTCCTTCCTTATCCCTCTAAATGAGATTTATTTTTTCTTTTGCTTTGTCTGAGATTAGGAATGCTATGCCTGATTGTTTTTACGTCTATTGTAGCATAATATAATTTACTCAAGTCTTTTACCTTTTACCATGTGTTTATCTCTCTTCTTCAAGTGTGTTTCTTATAAATAGCATATTATATTTCAAGATAAAATTCTGTCTTCAGTTCTGATCTTTTTATCAGGAAACTTTGGAAGTCCCCCATTTCATTGAATATCCAAGGTCATTACAATATCTTTTTATTAAAAAAAGCGTGAAAGATCTTAGTAAACTTCTTGTTTCTATTAATTGATTGGTAATATATGTAAGTAGAGTGGTTCAATTGATTTCTATCTTACATGCAACAGTGTTTATGATAATTTCTGTGCTACTTTTTATGAATATTTTTTGATTATTTTGATTATTCTTGAATGAATTTATTTTTTTAATTGTGTATTTACTGAATTTTAATCCTTTTGTAAGAAATTACAGCATGTCTCTTTATGGAAACTAGGATATTAAATTAGGTTGAGCTCATTCAGGGAAATTCCTTTGACCATTGCCAGTGTGGCAAAAAGGTCACTGTTTTCCTGACTTGAAATGCTACAACTCTTCTTCTTGTTGTTGTTTGTCCTTCATTCTTAAGTAGGACAATGACATCACTAAAGAGATGGCATGACCTACAAATGAATTGGATTTAAGTGAGGGAGGGCTGTGCAAAGTCATCGAATTCACTCCCTCCTTGGGAGAGCATCTGAGCAATTGGCAATCTATAGATCAGGGTGACTGGAATTGTCCCCCAAATACTTTCCATAAAGTCTATCCTGAATACTAAATGCTTTCCTCTAGGACATGGTATTATATATTTATCACTAAAATACTTCCTGCTTAGCTACCATTCTTCTTTCTTATCCATTCCCCTACACTCCCCTTTGTTTTAAGTAATGTGATAATTTTTCCCATTCTTTCATACATAGTTGACTTATTCTATTAAAATTCCCACAAGTAATTGTATCTATTTTAATTTTTTTGTGATGCTCCATTAATGCCATGGTCCCATTGCCCAAATAAATTATATGAAAGAAAGCTTAATTCATTGTCACTCATCTTAGAATCTATTGAGTATGATTTTGATTAAATAATGGTAAGAACAATGGCTACTCTTTTTAGTCACTACTATTCATTCATTTTGGCCATGGCATATCTCTATGAAATTATTCCTCATAACAGGAATCAAAAATTGTATACTAATTATGTAGTAATAGAATAATTCTTGGTAGGTAAAATGACTGATTATAAAGATCCTATGTCAAATGCATATATACAAAATCTAATGATAGTATCTCTTTTGCTCACTAGACATTTTGTTTTGCAGTCAATAAATAAACCATCTTAGCATTCTTCTTTGTATTTTGCCCTATTATAGTACTCAGATTCCATTAGTCTTGAAGAATGAGTTAGCAAATTATCCTTACTTTAAGATAATTTTGACTTAATATATGTGGTCATGTCTATTTGTAATTACTGACAACAATAAATAATTTCAGAAATTGGTTAATTTTTTTTTAATTTCGTATTAGGGGATACTGTTTAACAGTCCTAGAGTTGATTGATCACATTTGAAAAAAAGGAAATTACCTCACAATTCACTAGACTTTGAAAAAGTGAAAATTATTTAATGGCAGCACATCACATTTCCTTAAATATTCTTATAACATTTTAGGCCTTAAAAATATACTCAGTGTCAAAATCTCTTGTAACACATACACATATTTAAGTCCATCTTGTAATAATTCTATCCTTTTTGTTAAAAAAAGAGGCTGTTCAACACCACCAATAATTAGCATCTTTTTACCCTGTGAGGTACCTATTATTTCCTGAGTCCTAGCAGTGTCCAATGCTACAGTAATTATCATTTCCTAAAAACTGTGATTATGCTTCACAGTTTAAAAAGGATATATTTATCAGAGTGATTTATCTAAGTAAAGACTTGAAGTCATTTTCTGACTTCTCCACTTGTGAACTTCAGAAGTTTTTTATTATTTTTAATTATTTTCATTATTTATTATTTTATTATTTATTTTATAAGGCATTTTAAATTTGACATTTGAGGAACTGATAAATATTTTGAAATAATTACATCTCTTTAAGTGAGGACTCGGAGTCCTCTGCAAATATCTATGATTTATCAAGGTATCACTGAAAGAATAACTTTACAAATAGATAAATTAGAAAGAAAATTTAATATATTAACCACAATTTTGAAATATTTTAAATGTTTTGAATTGAGAATGAGAAACTCATTACACTGAAATATATTTTGAACAATAACTGTCTTGTTTATGTAAGTATAGTACCACCTGGCTTTCCTAACATAACTCAATGAGGGAAACAGGTATTAGTATCATTATGATATTCCAATTTGTTTTTATAAATAAGAAAGTGAAGATTGAGAAAGGAAACAAAGTTTACACATTTGAAAATTTTGCGTTTTTTAAGCCCAATTTAGTACTTATTTCAGTCATTTATACTATTTAAATGTCAAGGGGCTGCTAGGTGGTATAGTGGATAAAAGCAACAGCCCTAAAGTCAGGAGTACCTGGGTTCAAATCTGGTCTCTGACACTTAATAATTACTTAGCTGTGTGGCCTTGGGCAAGCCACTTAATCCCATTTGCCTTGCAAAAACCTAAAAAAATAAATAAATAAATGTCAACTTCCACTGCCATATTCAAGTCAGTTTCTAAGCTAATGTCCAGATGACCTATTTTATGACAAAAAGAGGAGAGTGAAAAAAAAATCTGGTATAGTGGATAGTGTATTGACTTTACATACAAGATGACCAGGATTCCAATTCTGCTTTTCTGGCCCAAGGCAAATTATTTAACTTAGGGAAGTTTTATAATCAATATTTTGAAAAAGAAAGTAGCTTTAAAAGTACCAACTAAGCATTGTCCTAATCATTTGAAATTTGACGAAATGCATCAAATAGTCTTTGTTCTTTTGGAGTTTACAATCTAGTGGGAAAAACTACATGTAACCCACTATGTATAAAGAAGATTGATTTGCACTAAATTAGACATAATCAACACTTGGGAGCCCACTAGCATAAAAGGAGAATGGGAAAGACTTCTTGTGGTACATGAGAATTTCCCTGAGACTTGAGGATAGCCAGATATATCAGGAGATAAAAATAATTCTAGTTATGAGGAACATATTAGCAGAAAAGTGTAAGCCAGGAGAGAGAGAGTCTCATGAAAAAATAAAAAGGAGTTTAAAATCACTATTTTGAAAATGTGTTAAATGTGTTAATGTAATGCTTCCATTACTCCTTGCTTGGAAGACTGGAAAAAATTGGAAGGGGGTAAAATTTTAAAGGAAATTGAATGTCAAAAAAATATTAATTTTATGTTCGCTCCTAGGAAGAAATCACAAAAGTTGATTGAAAAGGAAGGTGAGCTGGTCAAAGAAGCTATAGTTTAGAGTTATCATTTTTGATGGTTGATTGGAAGAAAACCTGGAGAGTGGAGAGATAAAGTAAAGAGACCAAGGAAAAGGCTATTTTTGCCCAGGAATGAGGTTGGTAGTAGTGTCAGAGGGTAAAAGGGTCATCTAAGACACATTTTATGAAGGTGGATAGAAAAGAACCTAAATTGAATATAGGAGTTAGGGAAAAATAATTAGCAATCCTATTATAGGTAGAAAGGTTAATACCTTCAACAACAATAGAAAAATTAGAGACAGTGGGAGGACAGCAAATGAGATCTATTTCGAATATATGATGAATTTAAGGTATTTGTGAGGCATTGAGTTCAAGATTTCTGATAGGCTTTTGAGACTGAAGACTGGATGTAATGAAGATGTTACACACACAAACACACACACATACACACACATAGACATAAACAAAAGCTCAGAACCATTTGCATAGAAATAATTTTGAATCCATGAAGAATCTAAGGAGATCAACAAGAAATAGTAAACAAGGAAAAACAAAAGTGCAACACCAAGTCTTGGGGGACACACAAGGTCTTAAGATAAAATTTTGATCTAGAGCTATTAAATGTGAGTTATAACAAGTGTTTGAAAAGTAGGAGAAATGGAAGCAGTGTCATGAAAACCTAGAGAGAAATGAATATCAAGAAGAGAGTGATCAATAGTGTCAGAGGCTGAAGAGAAGTAAAAATAAATGAAAATAGAATAAAAGGCTTTATATTTGATAACTGAGAAATCACTGGTCACCCTTAAGTAACTTTAAGTGTATAATTTGAAGAAGTATAAATCTATATTAGTAGAGGTAGTATCTTATCTGAACTAACTATACCTGTGAAATAATCATATAGTTTATTTTTTAAAATAATACAACTACAGAGACATCTTAGATTTAGAAAAGTTCTTTTCCCTTAAGTCTCCAAGTCAATTTCTAAAAATATAAACAGAATTGTTGTTCATCTGCATTGATTTAGAATCAACTATTTCCAGAAATTACAAAGAAATTACAGGTCTAGAAAGAAAAAGAAAGTCCAATTTATCAAGTCAGAAACTCTATTCTTCTTATTCATAATTAAGGGGTTTTCCCTCCAACACAGAAAGAAGTGATAAAATAAAAGAGTAAAGTCAAGAGGTGGCTAGGTTGCACAGTGGATAGAGCAACAGCCCTAGAGTCAAGAGTGCCTGAGTTCAAGTGCGCCTCAGACACTTAATAATTACCTAGCCGTGTGGCCTTGGGAAAGCTACTTAACCCCACTGCCTGCAAAAACATAAAAAAAAGAGTAAAGTCAAAAATAAAGACACTAACAAATAAATGTATAAATTTAGATATATATATATATATATATATATATATATATATATATATATGTATGTATCTTCATAAACAAAGTGGGATACCATAGCAGCAATCTTAACCTTTCATAGATTTTAAAGGAGAAAGATGCCTTTCTTTACTTTACTAGATTAGAAGACTATTATATAGCTTCTGCACTCTATTCTTTATATTTGATTAAAGAATGTTCATTATGACCATTAAATATTTAGGAAGTAGGATTCAAAAATGTACATTTAGCAAATAGTACTTCTTAATATAACCAGAACATTCCATAAACATATTTCTTTTCTTTTAAGTTGTTTTGATCTCAATCTTTTTTTATAAATGTAGAAAGTTAATGTGAACACTCACTCCATAAATGCAAATTCACAACTCTTCTTTAAATTTATTAGCTTAGAAGTATTAGCCAAAGGTAATTAGGGAGTAAGTGTCTTTCCTAAGGCTATATATCTTCTATATTTGAAGCCAGACTTGGAACCAGGTTTTCATAAATGCAGAGATACATTCTTCTCTTCACCACCTCTCTGATCCTGCAGAAACTGCTAATAAAGGGTTAAAGAAAGTAAAATACTTCCTCTCTGCTTTAATATCCTTAAAATTTCTGAAGTCTGGACTACTATTTTAAGCTACTTATTCTAAATTGTCCTTAAATATCTTACAAAATATCATTTGGAATAGTTTTTTCTAATTAAAACCTATAAGTTTTGGGCAGGTTTAATTTGTTAATATTTATACAATTCTTTTAAGATTGAAATAGCAATTTTCTTTTATAAAATTGTACTTTAAAAATACTTAACACACAACCAGGGCAATTAGAGGCCTGTAGTAGAGTGGGGGAAAGTGATGGATTAAGAAATATTGGGAAAAAGAACAGAATGCAAGTAGAATAATGTTTTCTCTTAATAGTTTTCACACAAAGGAAAAGAAAAAAATGGGAAAGAGGATAAAAAAAGAAGAAAAACAAACAAACAAAAACCTTGCAGTATGGCATCTAAAAGCATAACAAGAAAAGATCTCTCTCACTAGCAATTCCCATCGATCAGCAAAAATCTCTGGAGTACAAATGCCAATAAGAGGTAAATTCAGAAAGACTGAAAGGAATGCATTACCAATTGTTCTCCCCCCCCCCCCAGCCCACCCATAATTTCTTTTTGGTGGAGTAATAACCATGCATCAACTTCTAACTCTGGCAATGCACAGTCTATTTTCATTGACAAAATCCAAAAACTGTGAGTCAAATATGCCAAACTAAGAACGGAATATGATCAACATATTTGTAACCATTGTCATGGAAGAAGAAAAATTCAGGACCAAAAACGAATTGAAATTTGAATCCTTTCCTCTTTAAAATGCCAGTGTCCCTATTTAAAATTCAATTTTCAGCATATTTCTCAACCTCAGCTGTTCTTAGTCATGCTACTATGTTTGCTCAGATGGGGTCATCTCTGCTGAATGCAAAGAGAAAGAACCTGGTGAGATTTAATTTTCGAGAAAATTTTATGTTTTTTTTATTTTTAAAAAAACAAAAAAATGACAGATCATATACATGTTTAAATAATTCATATATGACCTTACCTGAAAAAGTTTAAAAAAAAAAACAAAACTCTAAAATTACAAAAATTAGCCAAGTCTACCCATTATCTCTCTTTAAAACTGGACTGGAATTATCCTCTAACCTCTGAGTGGCCAGAGTTGAACAGAACAGACCAGAGACAGGAGAGTTAGGAATCAAATAGAAGTTTACCTTTACAGTGAGGAAAAACTGTTTTGCAAACTTCTCCTGAGAATAAGGGCTTGTGATTTATGGCAAAGACATAAGTCTTCTTGTGATGTTCATGCATATAATCTTGAATAATAATTTCCATATTGAATAATATTTCCACATTGAAGAAAGTCAGAGGCAAGTGAGTCAGGAATCAGACATTTAATTTCAGAGGGAGGAAAGCAATTTGCAAGTAAAGTCCTTCTGAGAAGGAAGACTTGCTGACTTGTGGCAGGGGTAAGGTTTTTAAATATGAAAACCACAAAAAAAGTGGAATTCAACACTGTCATACTTAGCTTTTGATTAAACAGTTCTGATGGCAGGCTCACATGTTGCAGGCATTTTTTGGGACAGTACAAGCATTTTTTGGTTCCTTTGGGTACAGTATTCAAGATATTAAATCACTGAACTTTGTGATTGTAGCAAGTCTTTATAGTCATTGAATCTTGTGAACATTCAGCAGGGTAATAAACAGTCAGCATGGTATGAACAGGAGTGCAGCACCTTGTTCAGTTCACTCAGCGGTTCCAAGTTCAGGGATTGTTTAGGGTGCCAGGAGATGTAATTGACCACTTTTGGCAGCAGTATAACAATTCTACTTCTCAGGTCATGATCTTCTGGGAAAAAGAGAAAATTTAAGTCCAAATTATGGGGTGTTTCTATGAGTAAGTACAAAGTATTATTGTTAGGTCAAGTTCAGGGTACAACTTGTTTGCTGGAAAAAGTGTGTCTTTTAATATCTTGCCAGTTCTAAGAATCTATTCCTTAATTATCCCCTTTCCTTTGTTCTTAGTACTTCCTCCATTTCTCCAACTCTTTCTTTGGAGTTCTAGTGATTGATAGATTAAATTCATGTGAACAAGTTCCATATTATTTTAGAATACTTGGATCAATCCTATTGTCTGAACTTCCATGACCCTGGAGCTGCCTGATGTGGCTGAACTTTGCTGAGCTATATATGCAGGAAATTTAAAGGTCTTTGTTTTAGGGATAAGTCCAAATTTTAAAAATAATATTCAGTGTTGTCTCCTCAATTCTGTCCTTAGTTATTAGAGGTGTAGTCAAATTCCTTAATTCCTGTCTCTTGAGTCAAGGGATTGGCTAAGAGATTTATTGAATTAACCCCACAAAAGCACCAGAGAGAAACTCTGACAAAGTCCCTGGCCTGGTAAATCAAGTAAAGAATAATGAAGATCACTGAGATACTGTGTTTCTCCCCAAGACAAATAATGTATCATCTCTCAGTCATATAGAAGATAAAATTTTGATCCCATGAGGAAATTTGGACTATTTGCATAAGTCTAACATGCTCTTGTAAACACTGGGTGACTCACACAGATCCAAAGAGTATGTGACAATTATGCAAACAGTTCATTTCTGTCCATATGACTTGGTTAATGCCTTCTAAAAATGTCTCCTAGTAATTTACCATCCTTAAAACTTCAACTAAATCCATTAACTATTTCAGAGATATCACCCTTTAGATGATATCTAACACTACATCAAAGACAAAGAGAACTATTTTTAAATAGTCTATTCCTTGCTAGGTGAATCTAGAACTACAATAGGCAATGAAGATAAAAATGATTCAAAATAGTGAAATATGTTCTCTTATATTATCATTATTACTATATCTTAGTTTATAATTCCCCATATTACCCATATTTATATATGCAAAGAGATAGAATATTATGATCTCAAATGTTATTATACCTAAATTTATTTGTATACATTTTTCATTAAATTGTATAAAAATATAATACTCTTTTATGGAAAAAGACCCTTCTTTATTCATTTCCTAATTCTCTTTCCTTCTTGACCTACCTGATTTTGTGCAGTGACTAAGTCGTGATTATACACATATATATAGTTCATGTTAAACCATACTGGTATAGGCTCTTGTCATGTCAGAGGAATTTTGATATGGGAAAAAAAAGAATGGTGGTAACAGAAATAAATTTCTCTAACCCAATTGACCACTAGTAACAAAATACATAGGTCTTAGTTTAATACCCCAAATCTGCTCTACTTATTACTTCCATCTCAGCCTTTCAGAATCTAGATCTTGGTTGCATCACGGAGCATGGCTCATTTAATTCAAATTACTGAAGATCCTTGTCACAGCAGAAATGTCTATTATAACAACTCTGATTTCTCCCAACTTTGTTATGGAAACTTAAAAGACAAATTCTACATCAGTGGAAGGAAGAGAAAAAGTCATTTCTAGATGACTAGGATAAGTCCTATTCATGAAGAAACTCTAATATCAACAAGGTCAAAGAGAATATTAAGTAATTCTTTATAATATGATTATTTATGTTGTTACACAAAATGATAAAATGAAAAGGCAGCTCTAAGATGTTTGTGTATCAAATTCTTTAGTCCATGGAAAATAAGACCTGTACCAGAACAGAACAAAACAAATCCCTTAAAAATATTCTGCACATATTTTCCATCATTTCACCTGACCTTTACAAACAGTTATTCCTGAATTCCTTGCTCTATTTGGTTTTAGAACCTAAAACTTTTATGGAAGGTAACAAAATGATAAAAGTTCTTTGACAAAAGTATATTAATGCAAAATTCTATTACTATTTAACTGAGCATATTTTATACAAATAATTGCTTTGCTGATATAAGTGCAAAAGATCAGGGACTTCTTTAAAATTATTTTCATTTTTTCTTAATATTAAATAAGCAATTTTTAGAAAGTAATACCTCATTTTTTCCTCTGGAACATTTGATTTTATAGAGTTTAACTTCAATTTCCATTATAAAAATTTAATAGGTCCACAAAAGTATTTGGGAATTTTAATTTTGTTCAAGGGAAAATATGTGACCTCTACAAATGATATGAATACAACAACTTGATGTAATTTATAATCACTGTCCCTTGCATGTTGAAATTTTAGGGTATATTGAATTTACCTTCCTTTTCTATGGGATTATTAACCAAAAAGTTACAAAAATTGAATATTATAAACTCCCATCAAAATTTTACCACAGTACCAAACAAGATAATCTTGGTATTTCTCCAAGATTGGGTCTGCTCTGGTAGGGATGATTTTCTGCAGTTAATTACTTTAGAGCATCTTGCTGGAACAGAAGGCCTCTAGTAATTCTTTACATGTCTAGGTAAGATCTAGAAGTCTAAGATAGTGGTGGTCTCTCTTCTACATAAAATCTGCACAACATTGAAGGCTCAATTTATTTTACCTCTAAAGTTCTTTTTAAGTGTTCAAAGAATAGCACAATTCCCTTAAACTTATAATACATAGAGTTTGTCAATTTTCTTCACAAGGAATCTCCTTTTTTCTTCTCTAGGGTCCATATGACAATTCCATTTTTTAACTTCATTTTGTTGTATTTTGCAATTTACATTTTTGTAGTAATGGTATGCACTATTTTCTTATATTTATTTTCAACCTAAATATATTTTAATTAATAATATTCCATTATCTTTTTATATCTCAAAACATTTTCTATTATTTCTCGATATTTGTTTGTTTTGCTTCTGTACAAACTGTTGCTACCAATATTTTGGAATACATGGGATCTTCTTTTTGTTCTCTTCTAGATATTTGTTTAGTATCATAAACTTGGGACCAAATTATATGGATAATAGAATGATTTTTTTAATCACTTAATTCCAAGTTGAATATTTCTGTCTTTGACTATTTCAGACTCTTGTAAAGTAGCTGGGTATTTTGTGATAGGATATCTTTTAAAGTGAGAAAACAAGTAGACTGAAATGAGAAGCTATGACATCTTCAATTAACAAAACCTTGCTGCTTCTAGGCAATATTGGGAAGATGACAAATTTGGTCTTCTGAACATTGGTTTTTAGTATCCCTTGTCTACTTCCAAAATTTTTAAATTAATCTATTTCATTCTATAACTCCATGTTGTCACATTGTTCTATATGATATTTAATTCTCAAAAAAAGGTTTTACTTATATCTAGCTTATAAGAAACCCCTCTATATATAAAGATTATGAAAACCTCAGGATTGGAAGAAATCTTGTAAGCTATCTAGCTTAATTTATATTTAAATTGAAATTCCTCTACAGCACACTTAACACATAATCATCCAAACTTCACTTAAATCTTCCAATAAGGAAGAATTCCATTTTTGGATACTTCTAAGGTAACTTATTTCACTACCTATTCTGAAATTGTTTTGAAATATTTCATCATGTCAATTTTAAAAAATTCTCATTCATCTTTAATCTATTATTCCTCACTCTGCTCTCTGGGGCCAAATGAAAAATTTGAAACATTCTTTATGTTGAATAGTACTCAAATAACTGAATAGTAATTAGACAACTGTCATTTTCATCATCCTCATTATTATTTCAATAAATTAGATAGACTAAAATACTACAAATCCTGATTCTTCCAAGAGAAATATCAAAATATCTCTGAAAATTCAACAAGTGAATTATACACTAACCCTGCAGTAACACAATCATAGACAAAGAAATTGCCCACCATCTTCTCAAACAATCTTTTTTTTTAGTTTTTTTTTTTTGCAAGGTAAAGAGGGTTAAGTGGTTTGCCCAAGGCCACACAGCTAGGTAATTATTAAGTGTCTGAGACCAGATTTGAACCCAGGTACTCCTGACTCCAGGGCTGGTGCTTTATCCACTGCACCACCTAGCTGCCCCATCAAACAATCTTTTGATTAAATAGCATCACATCTCATTCATAATTTCATAATATAATAACTAGGAAATTTGAATGATAAGCCCTGAAAATATATTAAGCTAACACAAGAAATAACATATACATTTGTATATATACACACATATGTATATATACATACACATATAGATACACACATATATGTATATTTATATCTATATATCTATATCTATCTATCTATCTATCTATATATATATTTATGGTGAGATAAATAAAATCCCTATTATATTGGTGGTTGCTGGATTTGCCTCAAAAGATCATTTCAGTGCAACTACAGAAAATAAGTTTACATTTCTATACTATTATTAAATTTTAAAGAGCAATCTTTTTATCCATCTGTTCAACAGTCTGCCAAAATCCAAATAGAGAAATATAATGCAAAGATAAATAGCCTAGGACTAATCTTTCTTATTTTTACTGATTTTGAAATAATGATAATATGCAGTTGAGTTAATATTTATTATAAAGTTAATAACATTTATTTTCAAATAATCACTTTGCTTGACATTAATATTTTACTGTATTTCTTTTTCAAGATTTAGAAGGGTTAACATGAGGAGGAGGGATAATGTGTTGCTAAGTGGGTAAAACAGAAAAAATGGTGTATTTGGAAATTTGCAGTAGATGTTTCCTGAGGTTCCTTCCAAACCACAGATTGCAATTCTATGTGGCTGCTGAAGCTTTTGTTGTTTCTGATGTTGATATGTAAGAGTTCAACAATTAATATCGTCTTAGTGTTTTGTTTTATTTTTCACTTTAAAAGATGTGGTGTCAAAGATTAATGTAGAAATAGCCTTCAAAACTTAAATGAATGAGAAGTAGTTTCAATTAGTCATCATGGATAAGTAAGATGATTAAAGAGATGATTCATATTTTATCTCACCGTTTTCATTAAATTATCAAATAAACTTGGAATTTCAATCATTTATAATTGATTATTTAAATTCTATTTTGCATAACTAAATAATTATGCTAAGGGGTAATTTTAATGAAATTTCATTACCAGATCAACAGGGATGATGATTTTTATTGCTATCATCCTACAACTACTCTTTTCTCAAAATCATGGCACTTTCAATCTAGTGTAATACAAAAAAATATTCATTCCAATGAATTTATAGATACTTAAATTTTGGAAGGAGATAATTCATAAGCATTTCAATTTATCTTACTTTTAAGGGTGGTTTAGGATACTTTTATAAGGAAATGAAAAATAAATATGAATTGTTATACTACCTTCAAAACCAATAAATTTTAACATAAAAGTGTCAGTGCTTTTGTAGATGAGAAGGGTATCATTTTCCCCCAGCAATATTCTAAAAGTTCATTTTCAGTCAAAATCATAATTAAATTTGAATTTTATTATACTCATTTACTATACCATTTGGTTGACTCCTTCACTTGTATCATTCTAAAAATGACTCTCTTAAAACATGTTTTTACTAACATAACAGTCTACTTTAAAAGCAGTATAATATAAAACATACTGTTCCTAATCTCCTCTGCCTCCTAGGCATCTGGTTTCCACAGAAATAACATATACAGTAAGTCATCAGGAGGAGAACAGCTGTTGTTACTTGTTAAGCCTGGCCGTATATTGCCGGTTGAAATTTTAAAACTGACAAATGGTTTTTGCTGAGCTTTAAAGTAACACATGCATTGTTTCATCATCAAGAATGTAGGTAAGATTGCTTCCATGCAGATAGAGCTATATTCTCTCTCTCTCTCTCTCTCTCTCTCTCTCTCTCTCTCTCTCTCTCTCTCTCTCTCTCTCCTCTTTCACAGTTGATCACTGATTTCACACTTATTCTAGCAGATAAAGGGTATTCTGATTCACTCAAAGTAAATGTCAACTAGCAATTGAGAAAATGAGATGGTGAGTAAAGTTCCATATATTGAAAGCAAATATAATCTTCAATCCCTGAATTGTCTCAATTTATTTCCTGCTGTATCATTATTTCCAATAAGATCCTTTAAATTCATATCCATCCCAGACCATAATTGAGTACGAGAAAGTTCACTCTCTGTTCCAAACCTGGTACCAATTTTAAGAAATAGATGCACATACTTTCTAAATCTCATAGAAAGGAAAAGAGAAAGCAAGATTTTAATAATTCCCTCTGGGCAGACACAGTACTACATTTTTTGACAATAATTTCTCCTTTGAGACTCATAACAACCTTAGAATGTGGTGTGTTATTATTATCCTCATCTGTAGATTAGGAAACTAAGGCAGACATAGATTGAGTGACTTACGCAGGTCATATCACTAGCTATTAAGTATTTGAGACTGGATTCACTGAATCACTTATCTTCCTCTAAAATAATATTTTGTCAAGCTTGTCCCATAAAAATGGAAATCACAGAATGAAAATCTCAGTCAAAAGACAGGATTACATCCTTCTTGTTCTTCTTACTTGTCCTTTTGAGACTCATAATTTTAATCTAAGACCTTGATCTAATCATCTTCCTGAAAATTCTAAGTTTCTAAAGAATTAAATAACGATTGATTTTTTCCCCATTCAAGAGATATGATAACTGATGGTATATTGGAATATTGTATAGTATGTTTAGACTTGAAAGTGATGCTTAATTTATATGTTAAGCAAAAACTAAAAAAAAAATTAAATGAGAACAATCTGTTGAATGGTTTCATCTGAACTGTAGGCTTAATGCTCTATATGTGGTATCAATCAGCTCCCTCTAATCTCCTTGCAAACTCTGTTGATTGCATTGGTCCCACTCCCAGTCACATTTTGCTATTTAATATATTTCTTGGAGCTAGTCATGAATTAGGGAGATACCTCTTGTTGAGTCCCTTTGCTGGACTCATGTTCAGTTGCACTTCTGGACTCACTCAATCTTCCGGAGGGAGACTAGGGAGAGGAGCACTGCATCAAGATCTCCAAGTGCTCTGTTTATTCACCAAAACACCAGTGCTTAAATAAGTCTCCAGTCTCTAATCCACTCCCACTCCTGTGGCATTTAGTAAGATACACAACAGTTCCTAACAACTTACAATGATGTTATTTGGTGTATATCTTAGAGTATATCATACTTTCAGAAATGGCATAGGAATAAATATACTGACCTATTTTAATTTCCTTTTCTCTTCCTCTACAACTTATTCCATGGCTTTCCCCCCCCACATAAAATTCCTTTTTTTATAATTTATTTTTTTATTTTTAAAATGTATTTTTTATTTATATTTTTAAAATTTAAATCAATATTTTAAATTTTATTTAAATTTAAAATAAATTTTTATTTTATATTTGAAATTGAAAGATTTTAATATTTAAATCTATTTCTTTCCCTCAAAACCCTTTCCTCTGTCAAGAAAAGAAAAAACAAATATAACAAAAATGAATAATTAAGCAAAACTAATAGCTGTATTGTCTCTGTTTTATTATATTAATTATATTTTATTCTATTGCATTATATTTTACTACATTATCTTATGTTATACTGTATTATATTATATTAGATTGTATTGTATGATATTATATACCAGTCTGCCTTCTGAGTCCATTACCTCTCTATTATGTTTTAACATGGTTATTCTGTAACCATGGTTGGTCACTACATTGCTCAGAGTTCTTAACTCTTTCAAAGATGCTGGTATTTAAAATGTTGTTATTTTATAAATTGTTCTCATTTCTCTCACTTTACATAATATTAGTCTTCAAGTACATATGAGTCTTCCTCTGTTCATCTATTTATCATTTTATTTAAAGTCTAATAACAAGCTCATATAATACAACACTTACATCATGGTATGTGATCTGCATACATGTGCATGAATGCATGTGTACATATGCATTCATTTATGTAAACACACATACAATATAAAAACCACTTTTATATTGATTAGCATACCCTTTGTTTCTAATTCTTTGCCACTAGAGAAATGGTTTCTAAAAGTATTTTTCTACATATGGATTTTTTTCCCTTATTCTTTCATCTCCTTGTGTTATAAACTTAGTAGTAATATCTTTTGGGGGAAAGCACATGTAATTTAGAAAGTTTTGAAGCATAGTTCAGAATTGTTTTCCAAAATTCTTTAGACCTTTCAAAACTTTAATGTCAATCCTTTAACATACTATTTTACCTGAAGTAATTGTTATATTATATTTCATCCAACATTTGCTATTTTCTTTCTTTTTAGCCATGTCAATATGAGAGGAATGCAAAGTAAACTTAGAGTTGCTTTCATTAGCTTTCATTTAATTATTAGTTATTTAGAGCAAAAAAGAGGAAAAACAAACTGCTATGAAATTCTTTCTATAAGATAGTATGGGAATGGTGCCAATACTAGGTAAAGAAAAACAAAATATGCATAATATCTTTAATCTATAACCATGTAAAATATATAATAGAATGTTTTAGATGAGATTACAACTGTTTTAAATTATGCACTGCATATGAAATTTGTTTAATCTGATTAATGATGGGTTGTTTCAAAAGTAGAAAAATGAAATATTTGACCTTACAATATCCTGGTGGGTAGATAAACTTAGGAAGAATAATGCCCTCAGAATACTGGATACTTCCAGTTGGATCCAGAAGTCATCACAAAAGGAGGAAAATCTTGTAGAGATGTAACTGTAATGACTTCTGCAAAGCAATGAAGCCCCTGCTGTTTGGAAGATATGGCTACAAATACAGATAAAAAAGTTATGACTACATATGCTAAAGGATGTTGCAGTTACAAATATCAAGGTGTAAAAGAAAAGAAAAATGAAAAAAACAAGCAAAACAAATTGAAAAATAGGAAAGTTTTCAACAACAAAGTCATTAATATCATTAAATTATTTAATATCATAGTCTGAAAAGGAAAAAAAAATTACGAAGCAAAGAATAGTTACAAAGCAAGATATAAAATTAATTTACACATATCATAAGTTTGTATATTTCTAAGAGATGGAGTAGAATGATATAGAAATATATAATATAAGATATAGAAATATAAGATATATATATATATATATATATATATATATATATATATATATATATATATATATATGTATGTGCATATCTATATTCCTATTTAGGGATAATAATGACCCTTAAGAGTGCCAAATACAAATGCTATTTCAAAGCAGCAGTTAGTCAGTAAACATCATCCTAAATATGTACAATGCACTGTGTTAATTGCTGAGGATAACAAAAGGAAAAAACAAGACAAAATAATGTCCACTCTCAAGGAGCTCATTTTCTTCAATATTCAAGCAATTTTGCACAAATAAGATTAATAGATAATAGTCTTTTTAGCCTTAAGGAGTATAAGGAAAGTTTTCTTGTAGAAAGTAGGCATTTATCTGAGACTTAAAGGAAATCAAGATTTCCAGAAAAGTAAGAAAACAGAACCTAGAATTGTGAGTATACTTAGAATGGGAGATAGTCAGTGAAAATTTGAAGATTCAGATGTTGGAGTTTATGATTCTATAACATCAAGAAAGCCATTTTGATTTAATTGTTGAGGATTTGGAGGGGAAGCAAAGGAAGAAAAGGGGCAAGTTATAGATGGTTTTAAAAGTTAGGTTGAGGGGGCAACTATGTTGCACAGTGAACAGAGAAACATCCCTGGAATCAGGAGGACCTGAATTCAAATCTACACCTAGACACAGTCTACCTAGGTGACATTGAATAGGCCACTTTATACTGATTACCTCCAAAGCTAAGGGGGGAAAAAGGCTACATTGAGGGTTTTTGTATTTTGCCTTGGAGGGAGTGCCTGGAAATATTGAGGGCAGTTACATGGTCAGAACTGTGATTTAGGAAAATC
Organism: Macrotis lagotis; assembly: GCF_037893015.1. Lineage (NCBI taxonomy): Eukaryota > Metazoa > Chordata > Mammalia > Peramelemorphia > Peramelidae > Macrotis > Macrotis lagotis. The sequence continues at coordinate 146,967,065 of NC_133663.1, read as the reverse complement.
AATTTGGTAGCTGTGTACTTTATAAGTAGGTTGAGATATAATTAGACTTGTTGGTAGATTTGAAAAGCATGCACCAGGTTGATGAGAGTACTAAAGGAAAATTGTATGTGAAAAAAAAAGATTTTGCTTATCAAATTAAGTAAAACCTCAATTTTCGTGGTAGCAATATTCCCAGAAAATGTGCAAAAGACAAAAACATGAATATTGATACATTGAACCCTTGGGGAAAAGGGAATTAGGTTTCTCTGAGCACCAAAAACTGAAACTTTTACTAAACATTGCTGACAATTCACCTTTTGCATACAATTCTATATAACAAAATATTACTTTTGGTAATATGTACTTTACTAATATAGCAATGATGAAACAATCAATAAAAGTCCATTCCTCCTAAGTTTTGTCTTATGTATATACTGTCTAAATCTGATATTCTTTAATTTGGAATAATATTTTTAGTGAATTTTGTGATCAAAATTGGTCTATACATCCATAATTGAGGTCTGTAATTGTGGAATATAGGTCTGGATGCTGATGTTTGCCCTAGTCAGGCATTGTGTCCTTATAAAAAAGAGACCTAAGTGTGGATGCTGCCTCTGTCTCATTAAACTATTTACTGGGATTGATATGTACACTTGTGAATTTGGGTTTTCACAGCTGTGGAAAGACAATGAGCGAAATATGCTAAGTTTAACGGGAATTGTCCCCAGAATAGGATACAATGATCTTCCTTATACCCTAATTCTTATTTGTTTCTTTCAATGGAACAGACTTTGTAAAACAGAATACAAAAGTTATATTAAGATCTGTGACACCTTTATGTAAGATGTGTAATCGATTGTTTAGTCAACAAATTTTTCATGGTTCTTTGTTAAATCCCATACATATATGTATATATATATATATATATATATATATATATATATATATACATATATGTATTTATTTATTTCTGTGTTGGCATTTGTGAGGATGCCATCCACCATGGGTTATTGGTAAGATCTTAGAGGAAATAAACCTCATTTTTTAGTATAGGAAAATTATGGTTAATAGTATATGTATTTGACTTATCTTTAGGTAACCTTTCACATAGATACTAAAAAAAAAAAGATTTCTGGTAATCTGATCAAATTAGCAGTTGCAAAATGTGAGGAATGCAGGGTGTTGGTCTTTACAGGGTGTGGAGGGGAGCCTTAAGGAATCCATTATAAAGGGGGAATGGCCCAGCCAATCACAAGACTGGAAAAGTTTTCCTAATCTCATTCCAAGGATAGCAAACTCCAAATCAGTTTTCAACCTGTCAAGAGTGACCTAGAGATCTTGACCTAATGCAACTGAGTTTGTGCAATTAGGTAATTGAATATTAACCCACACATCCCCTGTGATGATTGGGGTTCATTAGCATATCATACATCATATGATGTGGGGGGATCATATTAGGGGCATGTCATGGAATGGGTGGACCTCTTAGATTGTAAATCAAACTCTGAGAGCCTATGAAAATCCAAGGGGCAGGGCAAAGAGTTTCTGAGAACTATAAATTACCTAATGTTTCAAGACCAATTCATTCCTCAGGTGAGGTACCCATATCTTGCAAGGTTCATGAATAAAATGTACAATTTTCTCTCACTCTAGCAGGCTTTTCTTTTCATTCATTTATAACATCAAAGATGGATTTAAACTAAAAGATTAGATAGAAATTTCATTGTAAAAAAAAATGTCAATTTAAGAAAAAAAAGGCTTGCTCCTTTAATCCCATAAACCTAGTCCCTTTGTTTATCTCCTGTTTTGAAGATGTTTAGAATGACTTATAGGACATTCCTTTTACTGGAATGTTGGGTGTCCAGTTCCCCTATCCCATCCTGTTGTCTCATCCTGGGTTGGGGTGGGGGTGTGGGGTGGAGGAAGTGTGGATACCTTTCTTTGATTGGACAAGCCAGAGCTGATGTTGCAGATTCTGCCTTTGGATGGTCAAAGCTATAAAAAAGTCAGTGTAAGGTTCCATTTTGGAGGAATAGGAGCAGAATTGGCTCTCCAGCTAGACTCTGTCCACTTCTTATTCATGTCTGGATAATTTTCGACCTTAGAAAATATCAATAAACATACATGTTAAACTGATTCTGTTTTGTTCTTTCTTAAGGGCATTCTTCATAATGTTTATTCCTGATTAGAACAAACAGGGAAAGTTAGCACATTTATTTTTACATGTCAAAACTCAGTGAGGACCCCTTCTCATTTTTAGAGGATCTCTCCTCACTCTCAAAGACTCCCTGTAATGACTGATATTCTGACCCTACTCTAGCAGAAAATGTAACCCAGAATTACAAGTTTTTCCTCTTTTGACACACTGATGATAAATGTCTCTGGTTTCTATAAAATTTTTCTTTGACTTCATCAGGGCTCATTATGGTGGGAACACATGTACTGATGATGGTGGAGTGGTGTTTTCCTGCAAATGGCAATCACAGTGTCATGAGCCCATTGTTCACTCTTTTGGTAGGCACACAAGCTTGTTGACAAGATTAGATTTGATTGCAAAATCTACACCAGTTTCACAATGCTCCCCTTCACTGTGGCTACTCCAGAAAATTTTGCAGACAGCTGTTGTTGCTGATTATTCCATTATCTGTCTGTGAGGAATCACCCTTTGACCTAGAAATGCAGGTATAAAAAGAAAATAGGGATTTATTAAAAAAAAAGTTACAACATAAAAGAAACTAATAGGAAAGTTAAGAAGAGATTAAAGAAAAGGTCATGTGATTGATAATCTTGGCAGGTCAGCTGCCAGGCTCAGGAGAAGTCTGGAGAAAAGAGAGACTGAGCCTCTCCCAAAAATTCCTTAAATTCTCCCTCAGGGTCTGTGGGAAGAGGTGGTGACCTGGGAGTGACCTAAGTCTAGCATTGGAGAGTTTGACTTTTGGGGAGGGGTTGGTATGGGTGGTCTCAGATGGTGTTTACAGTACCTGCAACCTAGCTGCCCCTTACCAAAAGAGAACAAGGTTAAACTGAAAGTCAGGACAGAGTATTTTAAAAGAGGGATAAAAGAAAAAGGAAGTTTTTTTTAAACAGCACAAGCTAAAGATTTTAAAAATGTGTTTCACTTGATTTCAATATTTCCCATGCTCATGGTTCTCTGCATCATTCTGACTTCAGTCAACTGGCCTTCATTTGACAGTATTATTTCACTCAGAGCTGATATTTGGCTGAGATACCTAATGAGTTCTCCCATCAAGAGCTGTTTGTTTTTTTTTTTATGTCTACTGCATCTTGTATTGTCTATGAGTGTGTACACATTTCATGTATCAAAGGTTAAGTGGAATCATTTTTGCAGATGTTTTTATACATTTTATTTTGTGTGTGTGTTTAGAACACAGGATGAAATCCCTGATTTTGCAGTAATCAGGCCAGGGTTAGTTAAGCATTTTTAATTTAAAGCATATTTTAAGCTTTAAAAAGCTTTTTAAAGTATTTTTTAGCTCTTTCTTCACAACAGGTGAGCAGTGCAATTCTTAAAAGGTTACTCAAACAGTCAAGGAGCTGCTGAATCCCACTGCTGTTTGAAGTGAGAAAAAGATCTTTCAACTTGGGCCACCTGTGTATAAGGTTGTGACTACAACTCCAAGGGTATCCACACTTGCTGTTTGATCACTTGCCTGTCACCACAGGTCATTTAGACAGGTAAAAATAGTAAAATGCTAATGGTTGATATCTTTTGATTCATAAGTGAATTGAATTTGTGAGGCAGAGTACCACAAAGTCATTGTTTTAATCTCTTGCAGAATCATCACATTCCATTAGCAAGAGAGGATCAAGACAAGTGAAGACCAGATTCAGTGGCATCTTGTCATCTCAGATGTCTAACCAAGTTCTAAGTGTTCCACAGTGCCTGCTTCAGGTACCTAAAACAAATTGATCTTACCCATACATTCCACCAGGGGAAGTATTCACATGCATAGGGTAGACACCACTCTAATTCACTTATAGTTTGAGACATTATTCATTATTCTCAACCAGATTTAGCCCAAACAGTTTACAGTGGTGTGACTGCTGCACCTTCTTAGAGCCTGCTGATAAGAGAGTTAGTTGTATCAGGTGGACATCAAAGGTTGAAAACAGCCCTGACCCTCACACTACAGGAACTAATAGTCTTCTTTTTTTTTAAGTTTTTTTTTTGCAAGGCAATTGGCTTAAGTGACTTGCCCAAGGCCACACAGCTAGGTGATTATTAAGTGTCTGAAGCCAGATTTGAATTCAGGTATTTCTGATTCCAGGGCCAGTGCTCTATCTACTATACCATCTAGCTGCCCTCACTAATAGTCTTCTCTGAACACCACTTTTACAACAATTTTTAAACTAAAAAATCAGTGCAATTAAAAATAGAAAAGCATATTCAATTGCAATAATAAAAAATTGCAAATTATTCTGATAAAATCCTACCATTAAGGATACATGCACACATGTAGAATTCTAAAAAAGGTAGTATATATGAAATGTATATGTGTATATAAATGTATGTCTATTATATATATGTGTGTTAATATATGAAATGCAGAATAAAAGTAATTCACCAATAAAACATTGCCAAAGAATATATATAATACATATATATACACTATATATATGTGTATATATGTGTGTGTGTTTGTGTGTGTGTGTGTGTGTGTGTGTGTGTGTGTGTGTGTATAGTTACCAATGAAAGAAAATCAAATTATTAACAACCTTATGAAACATTTGATTAACTCACTACTAGGGAAATAAAAAATAAAAAAAATGTAATTAAATTAAAGTAATTCCCAGGTACAAGCTAACACTCAGCCAATGAGGAAAGAGTTTTAAAAGTAAAACTACTGTGGCTAAGGAGCTTGGAGAAGGCAGACTTGTTGGTAGATTAGGGAACTAGCTAACCATTCTGGGGGGAACAATTTAGAATGAGACCCTAAAGTCAGTAAATCATATATTCCCTTTGATTTAGGACACTAATATTAGACTTCTTTTTTAAAATATTAGAGAAACAGTAACTTTGTTCTTTGAAAAGTAGTTATAACATCATTTTGTAAATCAAAGAATGATGTATTTTGTATTATTTATACAAAAAACTAAACTAATCCCAATTCCAATACCTGTATATATTAAAATATTTTGATGTCATTAGAAATGATCCAAGTAGTAATATAAAGAAACCTGGTAAGATTTGTATGAACAGATACAGAATAAGATAAATATTGTAAGGAAAACTGTTTCATGAATGAATTATATGGAAAATTATTATACTTACCTAAATATCTTATAAAAATGAAGAGACCAATTAATCTAGAAGTCTAGATATCTGATGAAGTGTGATGAAGAGTGATGCTCACCACCTCTCAAAACAATAGTGACAGATTAGATTACAGCATCAGAATGAAACAAACACACTATACATATATATTTGATATGACAATGTATTTGTTTTGTTTGACTGTAATTGTCCAAAGGAAGGAAGTTTTTAAAAAGATAGGAGGAGCAAGGATGAAATTGGAAGCAGAATAGTGATTCTAAATGAAGAAATTAAGAAGACAACAAATATTCAAACTAACAGAAGAGAACAACAACAATAAAATTAAAAGGGGACAGAGACAAAAGGTAATTTAAGAATTAAATGTTAAAATTGCATAATACCAAAAAATTATATGTAGAGGAAAAATAATAATATATCATAGAAGCTTACAGATTCTTTTCATTATTTTAAATTTTTATTGTTATTTTATAATGTGAAAGAAAACAAAATAATTTCCTTCTCTACTACCTTTTTACAAATAACTAATTAATTTTTATTTAAGGCAATGGGGCTAAGTGACCTGCCCAAGGTCACACAGCTAGGCTTTTATTAAGTGTCTGAGCAGATTTGAACTGAGGTATTCCTGACTCCAGGGCCGTTGTACTATCCATTTTGCCACCTAGCTGCCCTCTTCTACTGTTTAAATATATATATATATATATATATATATATATATATATATATATATATATATATATATATTAGTGACTAATTGTCTCTAAGGAAACAGAAAAGTTTTGTTTTGCTTTTTTTTACCCTTTACTTCTTTAGGGTTCACTACAGTCTGAGCTTGCAAATTACTTTACTATTATGGTAATTACAATTAACAATACCCTAATAATGGAACATTTGTGAGTAATTAGCAACTGCAATTTAAAGACTATAACAATTATAACACCTGGTGTTTTTAAGCATATTAATCTAGTCCTTTTTATTTAGAGTATCTGCACAGTAGGGCTATATCATGTACATTTTTCTCTTTCAGAGAAGGCCATGCATGCTCACTATATGTCAATGAATAAAAAAGAACCTTTTTCCATTTATTTTTATTGTTTTATGTTTTATAATTTAATTTAAAAAACAAGCCTATCTGACTTTGTTTACAAGGCACTTAAGAACAGTATGGTTCTGTGACTATGGAAGCAATGCAGTATAAGTTGGTAGACAAAGGGCACTGTTGCAGAGTATTGGTCAGAGTACTGAAATGACTGACCTATGAGATAGGAAGATTATTATGTTTATGAGATGAAGGGTATATTTATGGGGAGAAGCAATAGGAAGAACTGACCCAGCTGCCCTGGGGGGAAAGGAGGCTTAAATTTTGGGTTCATTCTAATTGAAAAACTTCCAGATAGACTACATGACACTGGAATTAAGGAACGTCAGATTTTAATTCACAAGGTTCACATGCTATTACAGAAAGTTCACAGGTGAAGCTCTGTATAGAGACAGTAAGATACTGAATGAGCTAATTAAAAAAAGTGGGACATATTGATAACAAACTGAGAAAGAAGTAGTCAAGTAAAAACTGAAAAGAGGAGAGAAGTTGAGGAGAGAGAGGAGAGAAAAAAGAGAAACTGAGGTCAACATAGATCCAGTCAAAGGAGAGAGGGAGAGAGAGGGAGAGAGAGAGAGAAAGTGAGAACTAGCATATAGCACAAGTCAGAAAAGGAGAGAAAGAGAACAAGTTTGTGTCTACCAAGGGGAACAGCAAGCAGGACAACTGAGCAAGGAGAAGAAACAGAGAGGAAAGAAAGGAGAAGGAAACTGCAGGGAACCTAGGAGAGGAAAAGAGAAGAGAAGAAGTAAAACTCAGATCTACACAAATCTAGCCACATGGCTAGATCTATGGTCCGCATGGAGCTGGGATAATATTTTTCTTACCACATAGCCAGATCATGGAGAGTTTAGAGAGAGAAAAAGAACACTGAGAACAAGAAAGCTTCTGTCTAGCAAAGGTAAAAGGAAAGAAAGCAAGGGAAGGGAGCATTCAAGTTTCCTTAAACATCTTTCTGGTGGGTGGGACAAGGGTGGTGCTTGAGGAATAGTTTAGTACCTGACTTCAGGTTGTGCTTCAATGCTATGAATTAGGGGCAGTCCCCCATAAGTGGCTAAAACAATACTCATATGCACATGGCTGGTGTTCTACACAACATGTGCTATTTGCTTTGGGATGTACCTTTCCTGTCCCAAAGGGTGTGGCCTTTGAATCCAACATGGTTTAAGAAATATAGAAAATGGATTGCATTTTCCCTGTGCCCTGCTTCAGATGGACAGTAATGAAAGAGAATATTAGAGGGAGAAATATAAAGATTTAATCCATTGAACTCAGTGTATTCAACCCTATATAATATGTATATTCCAAATCCTATATTTTATATATATTATGTTTATATATTAATATTATATATTAGTATATATTAAGATATTATATGTATACATATAATATTAAAACATTATATATGTGTATATATACATATAACAGAACAGATACATAGAAATACACATGTGAGTATATATTTATAATCAAGAAAATGATAATACAGATTATTTTTATCAGCACAGCCCAAATAGAGCAACTAGTATCTCCTGAGTTATTTTCATTTTTCTATATATTGTTTAAATTTTAAAATATTTATTTTACATTATAAAAATGAATCAATTTTACTATTATATCAAAATTTATTTTAAGTTATAGTAATGAATCCATTTTACATATTATCAATAACACTTTATAAAAAATTGATATGTGTATCGAAACAAAAAATAATTTAGTTAGGAGTGATTTTCCTGCTTTTTAAATGTCTCCTTTAATAGAAGACAGTTATTCTCATAAACTTTTCTGCATTCAATCTCTTAAGCTGTGTTGTTTTCATTGTAGTATATGAAGGAAATCCAGCCTCATGTAGATATATAGATGGAAAAAGGAGGAGTATTTACATATGCAAATAACATTTAATATTTTTATCAAAACAGTTTTAAACTCATAGACCCTCCCCAAAAGGTCTCAGGGACCTTTGCAGACCTCTGGACTGCACTTTAAAAACCACTGGTTATGCACCCAAATTTCAAAGGTGATCTTTTAAGAGTATATTGAATTATAATCTAATGTTTATAATTAATGGCCTAATAAATTCTGATTGCTGTGTGTGTAGCCGCATTGGCCAATAATGATATCAGCATGTCCTAATGACTATGTACTGCCAACTTGAATTTTGTTAGTCTGTATCTCAAAGACCATCAAGTTTTCTTAATACCTAAGAAACAAGTGAGCTATTTATGTATTATCTGGAGCAGAGGATGGCCAATAGTGAAAAAAGCTGTAGAAAGGTCAAGAAGGAGAAAAGTTCATTAGATTTGGTAAAATAAAGGATTTGGTAACTTTGGAGGAAGCAGTTCCTTTTTTTAAAATGTATTTATTTATTTTGAATTTTACAATTTTCCCAATCTCTCTTCCCCCCCACCCCCAACCCCCATAGAGGGCAATCTGTTAGTCTTTACATTTTCTCATTTTTCTATATTTCTATAAAAATATTTTTATTTTGATTCATATAAATACTGAATGTGTATTCATAAAATTCCAGAAATTTTACAGACTCTATATTTATTTGGAGTGAAATTTCCTTTACTGGTTCCTTTTTACTGGTTTTGATAGTCGTATATAAGCAGATTAATGTTTTCTACATTTATTTTATATACTGTAGCTTTTTTAAATTTCCAAATAATTTCAATTAATTTAGTTGATATAGAAGGGTCTCAGCAAGCTATTATCTTCAACAAACATAATAATTTTATTTCTCCCTTGCCAATATTTGTTAACTAGATTTATTTTTCTTATCTTACTGCTATAAGTAATATTTAGAACCGTTTCAAATTTTGGTAATTAACTTGGACACTTTTGCTTCACTAGTTCTTAATTTTAAATAAATACTTTTTACTCTATTGAGAAAAGTTTTTATTTTTATTCCATTATATTTCTAGAATATCAATTTATTTAGTTTTTTTAAAAATCTGTTTTTCTAAGAATGATAGGTGGCTACTTCCTAACTTAATTTCTGTTGAATCCTTCACAGAAGAAAATACAGTGCTAAAATAAATCATTGTCCTATGAGTAAATTTTCTCCTGATAAAACTTAAAGGCTGGTGAATAAATCTTTTTTTTTTTTGCATAAGATTTTCTTATCATTTGCTAGATTCACCCCTTACTAAAATGAATTATCTATCATCCTTCTAGGTAAAAGGTGATAAGGAAAAAAAATCTTTAAATGTTATTTGAATGCAATCTTAATCAGGAGAGAACCACAAATTTTCCCTTATCCAAACAAATTCAATATTTTGGCATTTACCAAAAAAAATCATTAAACTATAATTTAGACTTTTTTTTTTTGCAAGGCAAATGGGGTTAAGTGGCTTGCTCAAGGCCACACTGCTAGGTAATTATTAAGTGTCTGGGACTGGATTTGAACCCAGGTACTCCTGACTCCAGGGCTGGTGCTTTATCTACTGCACCACCTAGCCACCCATTAGACTTTTCTAATAAAACTATTACATTGCAAAAATAAATATTGTCTCTAATTATCATATAATATATTTCTATAACCCAGGAAGGAAGCATTCCCTTTCTTGTCTGTCTTTATCTCTATCTATAGAGTTGAGAAGACAGAGATAATATCTTTCAGTTTTTATTTTTCCTTTTCATATCCTAAAAGCTTATCTCCCACTGAAAGTCTGATCAAAAAGTCAAATTGGAAGTAAGTTACTGTTTCATATATTACAGATACCTGGTAGAGCTGATTTACTTATGAAATTTCATTAAATAACTTAAACTGACTTGGATTTTTCCATTCAAATTTTCAGTGTACCTTATGTGCACAGAAAAACGTCTGAAGACGAAGCCCCAATTTTCCAACCTTATTATCTATTTATCTCTAATAGTTATATGAGAATCGAAGAGAGAAATACAGTAAGAGAAGCTAGAACAAGAGATATATTGGGCTAAAAACATCTTCAAGAGAACTACCCAAGTTTTTACCAATTGTAGTGCAGCCTCCAGAGATCTTAGGTGATCTAAGAGGACTATTATTTTGCACATGAAGATGACTAGTCTAGTTCTGATGCACCCAAGCAAATCCCAGGACTTAGGTCAAACAGAGCCCACTAGTTTTCTGTGCAATCAATATACTCACTCCTATTCTGAGACTCATTTCAATGTCACATTACTCACAAGATGCCTAATTTGATATTATAAAGGTTGGTCCTGAAGGCATTCTTTCCTGAGCTGTAGACTTACCATCCCAAGATCCCTTGGAATTTCTGGGTTGATCTCAAAATATTCCAAATTTCATCAAAATCAAGCTAATGTGTTTTTTTTTAAGTTTTAGAAAAAATATTTGCAAAGTTGTACTGCAGAGGTAAAAAGGTACAACTTGCCCCTGGGAGCAACATTATATAGAGGTCACACAAAAGGACAAGGAAAATTAATTCCACAAGAAAATATTTGTATAAAAGAAGGGATTTTCTTGGATTCCTTGCATCAATCTCTATTCAGAAACAAGGCAATATAATTTTTACACCTGGTAGGTCTCTTGAATCATAATGTACTATATATTCTTGGTTAAGTTACAACATGTCTAGTCTAAACCAAGTCAGTTTTTTTGTCACCCAGGGCTATGACATTGAAATAAAATCTATTCCACTTAAGTTTCTCCTCACAGTTCTTTCTGCTTTCAGCATATGTATAACAGTGGAGATTTTGAGAACAAATTTTGATCCAAAGTTTGAACTGAATAAATGTCTCAGAAAAGATACTACTATTCAATAGACTCCAAAACATCAGAACTTACTTAACAAGAAATAAAGATGAGTTGTGCAAATTTCATTAAAAGTTTTATTGTAATTCTTCTAGATTTGAATTTTGATATTTTATCTTTCTAAGTCTTAATTAAAATGACATATATGAATAAAAAAGGGCAAATTTAATTAATATGAAGGGATTCTATGTAGGGAGATACTGAGATATGTAGTATTTAACAAAAATTCAAAACATAATTTTGGGGTAATTTAATCATTTTATTAATAAGGCCAGCATGCTTATAATAAAACGAGGGTGTTTTGACCCTCTCTTTTTTTTTTTGTTTTTACCCAATTGATATATTATTTTGTTTTTCCAATTATATATAATGAAAGTTTTTCAATATTTATCCGTATTCATATGCATATTGATAAGTTAAATAGTTTCCTTCAGTCTTCCCTTCCCATTCCCCCTTTGGAATAGTCTGTTGAACACTCTACATATACCTTAGGGTTTAATATGGTTACAGATTAGTTATTTTTTTTTTGTATGAGTAATTAGGATGAAGGGAAAAGAAAGACAACCATGAGACAGGAAAGAACAACATAAGGGAAATTCTTAAAAAGTGAACTTATTGTTCAAACAGTTTCTGTAGATTTTCCTCTGTTTTGTTTTGTTTTGTTTTTCTTTCTCTGGGTGAGATATCATTGTATAAAACAAGTCTCCCAGGGTTCCCTTAGTTCTCTGGACTGCAGAGAGGAGGTATATTGTTGTTCTTAATATGTACAATGTTCTCAAGGTTCCACTCTTATTTCTTTTTTTTTTCTTCAACTCTTCTTTGATTTTTAAATTCTGTTTTAATCTTTTCTTTGATGTTTTGGATTTGAGTCCAAATAATAGACTGCTTTAAGACTTCCCATGTAAAAATTTACCACTGTTTTCTTCTTCTGAGGTAGCAGTTCTATCATCTCTATCTGCGTAGTAGCTTTTTATGGTTAGCACTCTATGGGGGGGGGGGGTTGGGCTCATTTTGATTGATTTCTGCTCCTAGTGTATAGGGAATATAGACCCAAGCTTTTTGTGCTGAGGCTGGGATCTGATCCCTGGCATGTCACTGGCCAAAATGTTGCCTATGCATCCCAGGCATTGCCTCTGCAGAGGTTTGTTTCCTCCTTTATATCCAGGTTCTGCCTAGGCAGTGGTTTGTTCCCAACTCAGTGACATTTTGCTCACTATGTCCTCTAATCTTTTGCCCCAGTGTTCCCAGGGTTCAGCAGGGACCCTCCCTGCTGGTTTTCAATCTAGTTTCTGGGACCTGGATTGCACTGTGACTAAAAGTCTCCCCCTGGCTTTCTAGCTTTCTCTGCCTCCCCACCCCCATCCCCAACCTCAAGTTGAACTTTACTTCCCCTTTTCCCACAAAGAGAGACAGACCTTCACTGATGATTCTCCACTACGTCTACAATTGAAAACTTTCTTTAATCTTGTCTTATTTTGGTGAGATCTTTTAGATTTAATATCTATGTAGAGGTTTCATTTAAATTTGTGTAGGGAAAAGCTCTGGCATGCTGCCATCTTAGCTCTGCCCAGGAAGTTCTGGTCATCTCTTTCTTAGAGCAATGAAACATCATGGGGGTTGGCTCATAGTTTACATTTCCCTAAAATAACAGGTGCTCCCAAGGGTGGAAATCAACTCTGAATGGTTAACTATTTATGAGAAAAGGAATATTACAATGAGAATGGGCTATATTTCCAAAGAGTCTTGGGTTACTGCATCACTTGGTCAAAGTGACTTATTAATTTCCATATCATCTGTCTTACAAAAGGGAGACACTTTTCCAGACCTATATGAGTAAAACCAGAAGCAGAAATACAGGCATTAGCTCAAACTTAGAATTTCTTTTATTGTCTTATTACATCATAGTCATCCTGACTGAGTAATTTAGAAAGATTTCCCACAGTGATTGATTTCTAGATGAAGAAGGAGAAAAGGGGAAAACATCTTGGTCCTAATATAATAATTACTAATTATATCAACAAAGAAATAGTCATTTTTTTCACAGGTGGAATTTAAGTGTTTAAGTAATCCAAAGACTTTTAATTACTCAGGCACATGAAAGGTATTTTTTTTTTGTTTAATTTTGTTCTGAAGTTCCATAAGTGCACAGTGTTATGGGAACATAAAGTGTGATCTGCACCCTTGTTCAGAGCCTAGATTTTTATGAGTCTCTGCCCTTATATTTCATTGTTTTTGATGTACACATTCTTAGAAATTGAGTGGGATGGGAGATTTTGGATAAGTCAATTATATGTTCTTGAAAGCTAATCTTTCTTTTCAAACATAAGAGTACATTAATATTGTTTGTTACTTTTACATTCATATATTAGAAAATTTTGCTGATTTTACATTTATAGTCCTTAATGTAACTTACCAAACCAGTTGTTGGGTACAAAGATAATTCCTGGTATGTGTTCTCTGTCTCAACAGTAGATATTCTTTTTGTCTTTCTTTGTATCATCAAGCATTTAATATAGTGGTGTATTGAAAGAGGTGTTTAATACATGCTTGCTGAATAGCTTGCTAATTAAAGATCAACCAACAGTCTGCTTTTGTAGTCCACACCATGACTGCTTTTGGTCCTGGGAAGATTAGAGGAAACAGTGAGCAAAATGACATAGTTATGTCATTGCTACCTTATCTGATTCTACTTCAGAATATTCTGGACATTCTTAGGAATCTCTTAACAGGTTCTTTTTTTTGTTTTGTAAAATGGTAATAATATTTGGAGGACTAGGCATGGCTACCTCCCTCCGCCCCCCCCCACTTGAAAGCTTCTCAATTGTATTTTCCTGAAGATAAGAAAATATGATTGTGGTGGGTATACTTACTCAAAACCCACCTTGCTTACATATGTTGTGGTCGGTCCAATTTAAACTTCACTTTTGAATTTCATTTAGACATTCTGCTATCTACCCAGGCCATTCTACTGTTTGACAACTGTCTGCTGGTTACTAATCATTTCTATGTTATTCCTCCATGTCTCCCAATTCCATAATCTGTTTCCTTGACCTCCACTTAGCTTTATTTATTCTCTTCCCTTACTATAATAAAACTCCTGTGGGGAGGAATTGCTTTCTTTATCAATTTTATCCACAGTAATACATATTAAAGTTATCAGGAATATTATAGAAATCCAATACTTTCTTTTTTAAACAAAAACATTCTGTTGAGTGGTAAAATCGTTCCAATATCATAACACAGTAGTTGGAATTTGAATAACAGAATGCTATAATATAAAGCACAAATTTATAAAGCATTTTGAAACCAAAAAAATACAAATATGCATTTTTATTTATATTAAAATATAATTATATATTGTTTAACTGAATTATGGCAGGGTTTTTTGTTCATTTTTTTGATGTCTTTTGAAGCATAGGTTTACATTATGCATGCGAGGTTTTTGCTTTACTAAAATCCTTCTTTGACATCTCATCATAATGTGGTGGTTATGTTCAGTTCGTAAATTCTGTATCAGTGGAGAGCAAGTTGTAGCCAGTATTGCCAAGTTGTAAAGGTTTCAAGTATGAACCTAGTGAAGAAGTGCCTCATGAACTTAGTCATTCCATTTTACTTTTCTAATCTAATAATGACCATCCAAAAGTATTTACTTAAATATATATCTTATTTTTATCAAATATAATTTTTAATATAATTATTATAAATTTCTTCTTTTCTTTCCCTCTCAACTCACTTTCCTCCCTTCCTCTCTTCTGTTCTTTTGTCTCTCCTTTCTTTTTCCTTGAAGTCATCAATGCAAACTATGTTGCAAAAATAAAATCTTCCTAGACACATATTGGTTTAAAAGTCATTTTATAATTATATACATAAAGATAGACAGATAGAAAGATAGACAGACAGACAGACTACATCCTTTGTCTGAAATAATAATGTGGTATTTTTTTGGTGAGGGATTCTTAACCTGGTTTTGCATACTTTATATAAACATATATTTTCATAATTATATTCAGATATATCTAGTTTATTTAATGATCATATATATTTTGTTTTGTTTATTTAAGAACAATTTTCTGAGAAAGTGATTTTTAACAGTAAATCACCCAAAGTTTAGGATTCCATTTTTATTGGATAGTCTAATCCTCACTACTCTCTCTGGGACATATCTGTGGGTAAAATGGATAAATTCAGCCTATAAGAAAACAGTTGTTTGAAGGTGTGGAAAAAGAAAGAAAAACACAAGTAGCAATGAATACTATATCCATTCAAGTCACACATGACTTCTTATCCCAATCTATCAATTTCTTCAATTGATTACACTGACAGGTGGAATAGATGACTTGGCCAAGAGATTGGACAGGGAGTACTCCTTGTTAGTTCCTGCATTGTTATGTTTGTTACTGGTTGAAGAGAGATCCATGGTCTGACTGAAACATTTTGAATGAGAAAGATTTCTATTTGAAGTGATTTAATAAACCTGAACAACTTAATGATTCTACTCATCTCGTTGTGATCACCTTTCTCTCCCTCCTGTTGATGGTGTTCCATCATCAATGGAAAATATTAACAAAGTTATTAAGAACAAGAAGAATTGATATTACTCTTCATTAAATACATAGTTCAAATTGTATCTATTAAGAAATGTATCTCACATATCAAGGTCAAGAATAAGTGAAGATGAGATAAAAAGACATTTAAATTAGAAACATTAAAAAGAAATTGTATTCAGTATTTCACTAGTGTTTTATTCTAAGCATTTATTTATTTATTTATTGAGCATTATTTTAAAATAATTTTGTTAGATTTATCTAGTCATTCTATTTCCAAAATAAAGCATGTCAGAAACAAAATCATTATTATAATTATTGAAAAACTTCCTTTTAAAATAAATTGGATAAATATTTGCTTTGTAAATAAAAACATAACATACCAGCAAGAATATACCATTAAAATTTCATTAAAACATGTAATAACATGATCTAATGTTGGCAGATAATACAGTATACTAAATGGTTACTATTTAGGAGCATTTTCTGGCTATTTAAAAATGAAACAAGAGTTATTTCTATGAAGAAGAAAAATATAAATAACATTAATGTACAATTGGAAAGACTACATGATGAGGTATTTTTGCTCCAACTAAAATAATAATACTCTTCATCCTGAGAATTCTTGGTATAGGAAATATAATTATTATTCCTATTTAGTTTAAATAAAACACTGCAAGAAAGAGGGGAAAATCTCATTGTTTCAGCATCTTCAGAAAAGCTGTAGGTGTAAAGAACTGATCTCATACCCTATTGTGTGTACTCTGTGGGAGGTGCTATTTCTAATTAAGTAGAGATGGGAATAGAGAAGAACAAATATTGCACAAAGCTCCATAGTGCTCTTAATTGTAAATACTTAATACTGATGGACCTTGGAAAACCTCTAATTAATACTGAGCTAAGCAGCAATGAAGGAAAGGAAATCAAATGAAGAGATGAAGGTAGAGTGGATTGCTATCTAATGGGCCCATTTGGCTAGTAATGTACCTGGATTTACACTTTATGGTAAAATCTTACCATGATCTCTTTTTTGAACTCCAAACTACTTTTGGGAAAAATATGCATTGGTAGTAAACCAGAGTCTGATGACAGTTTACAAAGATTATAAATACCTTTTATTGCCTGAGAAGGAAAAACTTGCAAGTTAGAATATTTATTCTGACCTGTTCAAAGCTCAGTTGGAAAGAGTTTGATCCTTATACAATTTTTGAACAAAAAAGAGCAGAAAAGACAGGAATTTGAGTAAATGCTGGGAAAAAAGTTCCAGTAAAAAGGAAAATGAGGAATTCCAGGTGTCAGAGTTGAAATCTTTTTGATAAACAAATCATAAGGCATTCTTAGTTTGATTCATAGTTTGATTCATGAAAACCTGTCTTTGAAAACAGCATATTCTAAGAGTTCCAAAACCAGAGGGAGGAGATTCTCTGGATTAAGGTTGTCTCCTAAAAAAGACATAAACAGTTTGCATCTATAATTTTCTAGTATATAGAAAGAAAGTCTTTGAAGATAGGGTTGTCCTATCTTGGATATTCTGTACTTGATGGTGCCTCCCCTACCAGACTTTTCCATAACACCAGTTGATTAACCTACCTAGGAATAAAAGGCAACTGTGTCAAAAACTTTCAAAAAAGGCTCCAAAGTATTTTTTTTCTATTTTTTCTTATAATATCTATTTAATATTAAACCTAAGATGCAGAAGGAATATAAAGGAATAAAAAAATCACCATAGCATCCTTGAGGGCACAATCTATAGTTTCCTGCTATTTACATCACTAGCACTTTAACAATGTCTACTACATAGCATGTATTTCTTTCCCTCTTTCAATTTCTCTCTTCCTTTCCCAGTTTTCCTTTTTCAGTCAATAAAAAATCTTTTTAACCAATCTCCCATAACATAAATATTAGAAACATATCACATTGCTAATATTTCATACATTAGGATTGCTTATTTGATATTTTTGGTCCAGATTTGTAATTTCATTATTGTAGGTTTGGAAATTTTCTCCATTGAAGAAACTTCTCCATTTCTCTGATTAAACCATTTAGCTTAATTTATAGTCTTGGAGAGTTTCTGGAATAAGAGTCACAATGATTTCTCTCTAACTACTCTCCCTTATATTTGAGATTTTTTTCCTCTTTAAAATATATTGGATTTCTATTAAGTACCACAGTGTTTTAGTGCTTAATTGTTATTCATTGTTTAATGAATTCATAAATGAACTACACTGAAAATGACAGAAAATGTGGCAGGTGAAATGGAAGATAAATAAGGATATATGAAAAAGAAATTCTGGTCTTTGAAGAAACTACCACCAGACACAGATGACCTACATTCTGAAAGAACTGTACTTGAGAAAGAAAGCATAGTAACTATTTTCACTGACCTGTTCTCAGTGATATTTTTAAAAATTTATAGTAAACAGGAAATATTTCACAGGATTTAATAAAAATAAAAGACACAAATAATTTTTAAAGGGCATAAACTATAAGCTATTGAGTTTGACATCTATTCCTGAGAAAATTCCAGAATGGATCATTAAAGAGGCACTGGTGAACATCCAGCTAGGGAAGCTATGATTGTAAAGAAGTAGCATGTGCTCATGAAGAACAAGTTGCACCAGACTAGCTTCAATTTTTTTGAAAGGATATCTAAACTAGCATATGAGACTAATAACACAGTGTATTTATATTTTTTCTCATTTTTTAATAAAATAGCACATTCACTTGGAGAAGATGAAGAGACATGAATCAGACAGGAATTTACTGTATAGATTCAGAATTGATTAGACAGTTATTTAAAAAATAGTTTATTACTAAAAAGTCAATGTGGCCTTAATTTTCCAAAGGAGTGATCCAAGGAATCTGTAAATGGAACTGTGTTATCATTTTTATCAATAATGTGGATAAAGGTTTACATGACATATTCATCAAACTGACATATGTCACAATGCTGGGAAACATTTCTATAACAGTTGATGACAGTCATGATCCAAATAGATTGAGAATATATAGAATTCAAAAAATCTAACTATAGAATCTTGTACTAGAATTCAATAGATAAAAGAAAATCATGAATGGATACATAGTAAATAGTAACTTGATCTGAAAAAAATGTAGTGTGTTTAGTGCACTACAAGCTCAATATGTTCTATCAGTTTAATTTGGCAGTCAAAAAACTTAATGGGACCATGGGTTGCATTAAGCGGTCATGAGTTTCATCAATAGGGAGGTGTTATTTTTTCTGTTCAGTCACGTCTGAATCATTATAATACCATTTGAGATTTTCCTGGCAAAGATACAGGAGTAGTTTTCTATTTCCTTCTCCAGTTCATTTTACATATTAGGAGACAGAGGTTTAAGGAACTTGGCCAGGGTCACACAATTAGTAAGTCAGCAAGATTTGAACTCAGGAAATGAATCTTCCTGGCTTCAGGCACAGTACTCTTCTAATTGAGGGAGGTAAGGGTACAACTACACTTTGCCCTTCTCAAATTCCTTTGTAATATTGTATCCACCTCTTGATATCATGACTTCAGAAGGAAATTAAAATTTGAAGTGTTCCAAGGAGGGCAACCAAGATAACAAAGGACTTCGAAGCAGTATTATATGAGGAATATATTGAAGATCTGGGGATATTTATCTTAGGGAAAATAATTCTCAGGGAGATATAGTAGATGACTTAAAACACTTGAAGGGGTTGTCTTATGGAGCTCTGTCCCATTTGGACTCCCCAAATATATAATGCATACATATATAGGCATAGATATGTCTACATATATATATATATATATACATATATATATATATATTTCCACATATTTATGTGTGTATATATGTTTTCTTATTTTCTACAAGTTTGGACAATCCTTTTTCATCCTACAAGTTCCAGATTTCAAAAAAAAGTTATTAATGTATCAAGACCAGTGGTGGAAGTATCCTGATACCTCTTAACTACACAAGTTACTTCTCTGAAATCTTCAATTTTATCTTGGACAAAAATGTACATTTTTCTGACTGTTCAGATATATTAAATTAACACAACATAAACACCAATTCCTTTATATTCATATTTTTTGGGGAGCAATGACATTCTTGAATCATTAAATGTTTGTTAAAAAAGGAACTTCTCACATTACTGTTTTCTCAGAATTGACAGCTTGTGACATACCTAGGGCTAACCAACTGATATGTCAGAAATCAAATACAAGATATAAAGTCAGTTTTTCTAATGTTTAAGAATGGTTGTTGGGAATTTTTAATAACAACAATTCATATTTTTAATTACACTATGCAATTCATCAAAAGCTTTTGCTACAATAAAATGTGATAAGGCAGTTATCTTTACAAATGAGAAATTCACATTTAGAGAAGTGCTGTGAATTGCTTATGAATGGTCATAAAACACACACATATATATATATATATATGGTCATAAAACACACACATACATATATGCACACACAAATAAGAAACAAGTCTTTAAGTTCCTCAGATTTATTGAAAATACTGTTAGGATTTGCATAGCTTAAAGATACAAAAGCTATTAAATAGCTTTTAATTTCATTAAATTTTTAAGTTTGAAGAAAGTATTCTGTGCACTTAAGAGTACCAGAAATAAGGAAAAAGACTAGAGATACTGGGAGGTAAATATCCTATTTTGTGATTTTTAAGTTTTAAGTTTCTGGTTTTAAAGCCATGGATTCACATAATGTGCAAAGAAGAAAATATTCTAATACTATTACAGAACACTTCATTTTTTTCTTATTCAATAAAGAAAGACTGCAACAAGATTAAAAAGGATTCAGAAATGAATGATGATGGACCTGGTGTCAAGAAGGATTGACTTCAAATCTTTTCTCTTATAGTAACTAGGTGAGCCAAAGCAAGTCACATAATTAATTGCATTATTATTTTTTTCATCTATAAACTAAGAAGGTTGAAATTAATGATGCCTTATATTTCAATTAACTCTAAAGATATAACTTAATAATCTTTTGGTTATTTTCAATAAGAAATAAATACTACAAATGGCCTACATTTTTTAAAATTTAGATCATCTATTAAACCAATGAAGATAAAAACCACCACCCTCTATTATAGAACAGTGCTATCACTACTATTTTGGCCATAGGATAATTTTGTACTCCATATTAAATTAGGTTATGCCTTAATGTTTTTGTATGTTGTTCAAGTTTTACTTTTTGTGGGCTAATTAACATGTTCATTCATGTTTAAATAAGATACTTTTAGCAATTATAAAATGAGATTTTTAGATTTATTTTATTATGAATTTAGCATGTTAGAAATTGCATTTCTGAGCAAGCTTTCAATTTCTTTCCAAGCATAAATAATATGTGAATTTTGTCAATTGCTAAGGACTATGAGTGATGTAATTATTAGCTTCTTGAAGCTGAAGAGAAGTAAGGAAATTTTCAATATCTGATTCATAAAAACTGCCAAGTTACCAGAACAGATATGTCATTAAACTGTTAGAATTAAATGTAGAATTAAAAATAGAATAGCTAGGGGATAGAACATGAATTCCTTTGTACTCAAAATTCTTGAATAAAAATAAGAGAAGGAATTGTTGGATTTAAATTTTTTTTTTATTTATTTAAAGCAATGGGTTAAGTGACTTGCCCTACGCAATTATTAAGTGTATGAAGTCAGATTTTAACTCAGGAACTTCTGACTGCAGGGCTGGTGCTCTATCTACTGCATCACTTAGCTGTCCTGGATTTTTTTAGAGATAAACTCTGCCATAAAGATTTTATCTATATGCCTAAAATTATGGTAGCAGATTAATTTTTGCTAACGTATATGATAATTTGTCACTAAATAAGTTACCAAATGGCAGATCAATATAATTATGATAAGTAGAATTGTTTATTTCATGTTACAAATTTTTTAAATGACTAGTGCAATTTAAAATGACTATTCCATGATTCATTTCATAGTATCTCCTTAGAAATTCAAATGGTTGAATAAATAACTTTTATAGTTGTGATTAGCCTTTAAACAAATACACTTAATCTTTGGGACACCAATATGATAAAAATTTGATTAATAAAATAGTTTGAGCAATAGTTTTCATCCAATATTTCTACAAATCTGTCTATACTATTTCTAGGTTAGCTTTTTTCTTACTTTGAAAAAGAAAAAAAAAGGTTTTAATATATTTTAGAAGTTGCTGTATTTATAGTATTACTGTTTCTAAGAGTATCAATGTGACTGTCATTCAGGCAACTTTAGATAACAGAAGAAAGATATGAACTTAATTACAAATTGTAATGTGCCTACCAAATTACATACCAGTGGGGAGTAGCTTCCTTGGTTATGACATTTAACAATCAAGCCTAGAATCAAGCATTTGAAGATCCATTATGATTAATTAATCAAAGCTCAACATGAGATATTATGGCATTTAGATGTGGTCTCTGCTTGAGTTCAGGCTGGACAATCTGTTCACATCATATTGGTTTCTGAGAGATCACTTTTAAATATCTGTTTCTCTGTGTTCTTTCATTTAATTAAAGTTCAGGGGTATTGTCAACTATTTTCTATCAGATTTACTCAACAAAGTACAGAGCCAGAGGCCAAAAGAGTGTATTAAAGCTAATCTACATCTACAAACAACAGAAACAGAATAGACTATTTTTAATACATATCTGAGATCAGTTCGTCTCAATTAAAAAAAAAGATTATTTGACCTTTAGATATTGCCTTGCCAATTCATATTCTTTTAGTCTGTGACTATTTATATTAGGATGACTAAATTGTGTTTTTTATAAAATTTCTACTTACAAGTTATATTCTAAAATATCATCTATTAATTTAGAATCATTTCTTACATTCTTCTATATTTTCTTTTAGTCTATGCTATTTTAGAATATTGTAGTGTGGTTGGTACTTGGAACACAGTAGGATGTTTTGATATCCTGATTTTAAATTGTTGTTCTGTAAAATATTTCTAAAGAATTACAAGTGCCTTGATATTATAACCTTCAGGCACAGGAATGCTAAAGTAATCTACCCACTTTTTAAACCTATTTATAAAGGTAACTAGTAAGATTCTTGTTTGAAAAGAATATATTTTTAGGTAGCTAGGTGGTGTATTGGATAGAACACTGGCTCTGGAGTCAGGAGGACCTGAGTTCAAATTCAGCCTCAGACATTTAATAATTACCTAGCTGTATGATCTTGGACAAATCACTTAACTCCATTGCCTTGCAAAAGCTAAATATAATAGGATACATTTTTCAGTGAAATTTAATATTTAGTATTTTATCAACATTACAAAAACAAGAGAAAAATTCTACTTTGATTAATGTTTATTTTAAAGCACAGCTGCTTATAAGGAGATATTTAACAACAAATAATATTTTTATGATAATAGTTTAGTTCTAAGTTAAATTTTGCTGCTCATGTAAGATAGAACATATCAAATTAACAGTTCATAAAGAATACTATTAAACAAAGTATAGACTTTCTGACAGAAACTCTATATTCTCCCTTTATTTCTGCATTGACTGGCTCTGAAACCTCAACTATACACCATAACCTTTTCTTGTCTTAAGTGAGTCACTTAACCTTTCTGATTCTTCACCTGTAAAATGGGGATAATAATGCTGAGCAAGTTCATTAGAAGGAAGTATGACTAAGTGGCATAATGACTCAGACATTTTAAAATGCAAAAATAATTATGGAGGATTTTGTCTTATAAATAGATTGCATGTTCTAAATGTCAGGCCATAAGTCATTTGTTTGGAACTCAGAATAATTTCTTCTAGAAATAATGTTTGAACTATAGCTAGTAGGTATATTAGCTTGCAAAAACATTGTAGTTGAAAAATAGCATGATTTATACAACATATTGAGAGGCAACTTTCATTCATCAGCATGCCATTATAACCTGCTTATAATATAGTGAGCATGTCGGGGTAAAAGTTACTTTGAGGGGCATAGGACTCTTGCCTCCTTTACAAAAAGCATGTTTCCTTTTTATGGGATTCCCATTAACAAAACACCCCAAAAAAGGCCAGAATTGAGTCACAATATAATAGGTTCACTCTAAGGAAATTTATTGTTTACTTTACTAGCAGAGGTTACTGAATTTGAGAAACATTATCTACTTTACTCAGTTATCCATAATTTTAGGTCTTGTGTGGAGTTAGAGATGAGTGAAATATGAGTTAAACCTCCCCATACTAATCAATATCCAGTTACTTGTCAAGGTTTATTGATGTACCTCTCAAAAACCTCTCAGAACACAGTGGCTGGTACATAGTAAGTGCTATATAAATGTTAGCTAGTATAATTATCTGTCCTTTTCTATCTGATCTCACAGCAATTTCATAATACTGTAGCAGACTTTTAATGGATCATACTGGTTCCAATCTTGCTTCTCTCCAAACCAGGCAGCACTCAGCTGCAAAATAACCTTCCTGAGGTAAAGATCTGCCTAGATCTTCTTGTTCAAATAAATTTCAGTGGTTACTTTGTCAGGAGGATAAAATTTAAAACAGATTTTTATGTTTTTCTCCTTATGCTTGTTTATATTTTTAAGTTAAAAAATTTAAGTTAAAATTTTTAAGTCAAAAAAATTAGGTTAAAAAATTAAGTTAAAAAAATTTAAGTTATAAAATTTCCTTCCACCCTCCCCTCAGCAGCAAACAGACAGGTTAATATTATACATACACCTTTATGGTAAACATATTGACAGATTAGTCATTTTCAGCATGAGGAATTAGGATTAAGGGGAAGAAATACATATGAGATAATTTTTAAAAAGACAATGTAGTGTTCATCAGATTCTGAAGGTTTTTTGTGTTATTTGTTTTTCTTACTCTGGATGTGGATAACATTGTCCATAACTAGTCTAATACAATTGTCCTAGATCTCTGAACTGCTGAGAGGAGCTGTTTCCTTCAAGTATATATTGTTCTCTTGGTTCTGCTCCTTTTGCTCAGCATCAGATTTTGTAATGCATTACATGCTTCTCTAGAGTCTGACCATTTATGGTTTCTTATAAAACAATAGAATTCCATGATATTCATATACTATAACTTGAACCATTGATGGCATTCCCTAAATTTTCAGTTCTTTGAAACCAAAAAAAGGAGCTGCAATAGATATTTTGGAACATGTGGGACTTTTCCCCAAAGTTTATGATTTCTTCTGGATATAGACTTAAAATTGGAATTGCTGGGTCAAAAGGTATGAACAGCTTTCTTGCTCTTTGGGCATAGTTCCATATTGCTCTCCAGTTATTAAGGCTTTGAAAGGTGAAATCTGACTCTAACCTTCATTTGCAGACTTTTTAAAAAAATTTTTTTTCATGCATTACGTTCAGATAAAAGAGGCAAGGAACTGTTCTATGAACTTTGTCCCCTAAGTCAGAAATCTATTCCTTCCTTACCTCTTTGTCTCAGAATCTGCTTCCTGGGATGATCTCAGTTGCTGCCTTCCCCTAGATAGAAAAGTTCCCAGGTTGAAATTATTTAGCACTTATCTCCATAAACTCTGCCTCTCTCTCTCTCTCTCTAGAACATAACCCATTTGAGATGAGATACTTATTTCCTTTTATCGGTCTGTTATTTTTGATAGCATAATGTCCTTCCCATAAGTAACCACTCAATTGTTTGATGACTTGAATTCAATTGAGCAAATACAGTTATGAAATGTCTCAAAAATCCCTAAAACTCAACAACTACAAAAAAAGCTTTCCTCAGCTACAGTAAGAATTATTTGGACATCTTGTGAATTCTCTTTAGAGATTGCACATTTATTTTTTGTCCTAGTCAAATCCTGATTATCTACCCCACATCCAAATAAATTTTGACATCTCACAACTGCTTATATTATGATTCCATGGTGTTGATTCTTAAACTCAAGAGGTTTAAAAAATACAGAAATAATAATCATTCCTCTCGATGCAAATTTCTTAATTAAGGACAAACAAGAAATATGAAGTAAAAAAAAAAAACAAAAAACTAGAATTACCAAACATGCTGTGTAAGCAAGATCATCAGTAAAGTACAGAAATGGCAGTACTGATTATATTTGAATATCACCATAGAAAGTATATTCCACTCATTTCTATAGATAGGAAATAGTTGAAGGGGGGATAGAAATTACTTCAAAATAAACTAAATCTGCCATTTTTAAAGGACTATTCCATGGAAAAGGTATACTAGGGGCACTTAAAATGGAAATACCTCAGCTCCTTTGAGATGCAAACCCAATGAAATGATGGTAATTATCTGTATCCCCTTCCCCTAACTCTTACCTTACCCTTTTCTCAGCACTGTTTATTTATTACTGTAAGTCATTCAACTTTTCCTTTAAGAATCTGGATATTTTCTACAAATATATATACATGTTTAATACTGATGTTATTGCATTGACTATGTCATGGTGCAAAAGTGTCAAATATCCAGTATATACTGACCAGAAATTGAAAAAAGTTTTGGAGAGATAAACACTATAGCTTCTTCACACTGAACTACAAAAATACTGAACTCTGTTGACATAGATATCAGCAAGGTGTGGTTTTTCATCTATCATAAAACTGGAAATTGCCTGCCTCTTACTACATTTTTGCTTTTGATTATTAGTCATTAAGACAGAAATATTTTTAGCTAGTTGCTAGTTGCATTCTTATCCATTTATACCTCATTTCTAATCTTATACAATCCTACATTATCTTTGCTATGTTATCCTTTTGCATTGCCTATAATCTACCCCCATTATTTTAAAAGTATATGTTTAAAAAATTAAAAGTAATTGTGTTTATTAATACATTTTGTTTATAAATTAGATAGCTTTTCCTCTTTAACACCTTTCTTCCTCCATTGACTCCCACTCTATGAAGTATATCATTTTAAAGAATGAAAGTAGCGAAAATATAGCAAAATTGATGAATACATTTAAAAAAAAAAAAACCTTGACTTCATATTCAATGTGCCATTCCAATGGTACATGTTGAGGAACATGAAGATGGTGAGACAGAATCTCATACCTTTTTTATGATAGTAAGCTTTTTAAAAAAATATGTGCAAGGAAATTGGATTAACTGACTTACCCAAGGACAAACAACTAAGTATTAAGTGTCTGAAGGCTGATTTGAACTTAGGTTCTCCTGCCTCTAGGGCCAATTCTCTCTCCACTGTTTCAACTAGCTACCCTTGATAGTAATCTTTTAACATATGTACAAAAATGCAAAAATATAGAATTGACTAGGAATGCTATTATATCCCTTACATGTAGACATGTATAATTTTTTCTAGTTCACTTCATTTCATAACAATTCATATAAGTTATTCAATAAAGCCATTTTCCATATTTGTCATGCTCATCATTTCATACAACACAGAAACTGATTATTGAATTTATATAACACATTTTTTATCCATTTCCCTATCAATGAGCATCAACTTTGGTTCTAGTTTTTCACCATATAACAAAGACAAAATACTATTATAAATTATGTTTAATGTATTCAGTTCAAAATTTTATTTATTTTTTTATCAGTAACTTCCTTTGGGAATAGGACTAGAAGTACAATCTTTGGGCCAACAACTTTGGACATTTTAACAATATTTCCATAATTTTAAACTGATTTTTTTTCAGAATTGTTGAACCAATTCATAGCTACATAAAAATAAATATTGTCAGTCCATTTCTCAACAATTGAATTCCAATATTGACTATTCCAATGTTTAATTGTCTATACTAATTTGTTTTTAGTATGTTATAAATTTGGGTTTCATTTTTTTCATTAGCATGATTGTTAATATTATGTCATTTCTTTCAGAACTGTTTACTTATTTCTTTTCCTTTCAGTCTTATAATTAGTAGTTGTGCCTACATTCTCAATGAAAAAATCTTAACTTGGATATTTGATATTGTCAAGAATATTTGAATCAATGAAAAAAATGTGACAAAAGGGAGCCTAGAAGAAGTATCATGTCTCAAACCATGTTATAAAGCAGTAATCTTCAAAACAGTTCCATACTACTAATATTTATCCCTCTGGCAGGCTACAATTTCTCTGAGGTCAAAGAATTAGTCATAATTATATTTTTTTAATTCTCAAAGATTACCCTAGTATTTGGAAAATAATTTATCATCAAGTATGTAATAATTAATTGATTGATTTGTTGAAATTGTATGTTCTCTTTGAGATATCATTGATGATATTAAATCAATCTACCATATCTTTAATTTACCTTCAAAGTCTAAGATATTATTTAATAAAAAAACACAATGATTTAACATATTATCTTTTAGGAAGTGGATAATTTTGACAGGAATACGTATATAAGTCTTCTAATATTCTTTTGCCTCAGTAACTTAATAATTATGTTCACCTCAAGATAGTCATTCTGACTACCTCTGATTTAACATGGTAGAAACATCAGTTTGACTTAAAATCCCATCCATGTGTTAGAGCAATACTTGGTTAATTTATTTTTAAAGGAAGAATAAAATTACCTTGAGGCAATAGTATGTAGCAAATAGAAGCATGGGTAAGGGTATCTAGGTTCTAGAAGCAATATATAGAAGCATTAGCATATTACAATGCTTCAAGTATCCATATGATTTTTATTTAACTTTAATAAAATAGTAATTACAGAGTGATCACTTATCAAAAAAGAGATTTAGGGAGTTTAATTACTGTTACACAGAATAACCCTCTTGCTTATTAAGGAAAAATCTAATAGAAAAATCTATCATTACATTTTTAATAGTACACTCAAACTGAACTATTTAGACATCTTCAGCATTTAGCAATTTTGCAAAAGCAAGTCAGCAATATGAAAATTAGCATAGTTGTTCAATGCAGAATCATTTTTAGCAATTAATTTATATAATTTACTTAATGGAAACCACTTTATGAAACAGTCATTTTCTTAACCTTTAATGCAAATTTAATATCTTAATAAGAATATAACACACTCTAAGTAGGATAATTTGGTGAAATTATTGCATGCTTTAGCTTTTTACTACAACAATCAAGCAGATTCAGTCATTCCCTTGAGATTATATATGTCAAAATCTATGATCCCAAATTATAAAATGATTTAATAAGTCAAATTTAAGTAGGGTTATTCTTTTCCCCTTTCAGGATTGTATTTGTCAATGAGAAGAATGATCCTCTTACTAAAAAGTGTTACTATTTATAAAGATCAAATGATATTGAGCTCTAGTTTCCCTTTTACAAGCATCCATGATTTCATCATTGTGGTTATCACTTCAATAAATTTGGATTTCAAACTCTCTTACCTTAGTAAGTGATTTTTTGTTATTACAGCTAAAATTATTGATTAATTGGTACACATCTGTCCCTTTAATGAAATAAATCTCTGTTATTACCTAACCTAATCTTTAAATAATAAGCAAATGTTACATTACCTAGATTTTTCATGTTGCCTTTCTTCCAAAGAGGAACATGCCAGACACTAAACTATCCTTATAAGGATTACAAGAACCAAAGACCACCAATGAAGCATCAGAATTTCAATTTATATTAAATATATATATATATATATATATATATATATATATATATATATATATATATATATATATATGTTACCTAGTCAAGGAAAATTATATAGATATAGTATGTTAAATATTTTGGGATTTTTATGGGACCTAGGAAACGCTGACTTTTTTAATAAAGTGTATGTTTCCTTCTTATGAGTTTTATTAACAAAGCAGCCACTGATATAAAAAAAAAGGACAGGATAAATCTGAACTGAGTAACAATTAAACAGGTTCATTCTAAGAAAAATTACTGGTTACCAAACTAAAGAGCATAGTTTACTGAATTTAAGAAATATCAATGTACTTCACTTTGTTATGCATGACTTTTGGAAAATTCATATATACATAATATACATTTATGTACATGTATATATGTATATAAATATATAAGCATATATGATTAGTGCTATTCAAAAACATCTAACTCTGTTCTCTGTTCTCTATATATTTAAGGGACATAGATACTTAAGTCAGAAAGATAAACTTAATAATGACTGTAATCCCCACTTTTCAGATAGGTCATGAGAATCAAATGAAATAATGCCTGTAAAATACTTTACAAAACTTAAGTTGCTATAAAGACCAGCTGGTTTTTTTCATTGTAGAACTGCAGTTTCAATGTTATGAAGAAGTCCTGGTGTGGATAATCTTTCTACCCATGCAGATCAGCAAATCTTAAGTACTTTATCCTCTCAGATAGGGGTCTAGGGACAATAAGAGGCTTATTGACTTGTTTATGTTAATGTAGCCATTATATCAGAATGAAGGTATAAATATAGGTCTTTAAAACTAGCAGAAGGATTCTATCCACATTCTTTTTTTTAAACCTCTCTTGTGATTTCATACACATAGGAAAATGCTGAGGAGGTAACTATAATTGCAGATTAGAACCTATTTTACAATATATACTCTTGGAGAGTTCCTAGGATATTTACAAGCCAGTAGGAATTGAACATAGATTTCTCTGATGTCCCATCTTATCTCTCAATCCATTATTCCCTATTCCCTCTCCATAGTTATCTACTAGTAAGAGTTATCATAGCAATAACATTTTTATTACAATGTCCTCTAAGATTCTGCTACATTTGCCAATGATCATTCTGACAGACATAGTCTTAACATCATAATATCATTGATTTCAATCTGGGAGAAATCTGAGCAGTTTTAGAAATGCAATGCCCTCTTTTGACAGGCACAGAACATGAAGCTTTGTATTGAATTGTTTATATTCACACAAGTGGTAAAATAGAAAAACTGGGATCTGGAATGAGTTCTTCTAATGGTTGTATGTTTTGTTTTCCCTGACATGTACCCTTTCTTATAGTTTGGTTCATAGCATTTCCCAGCTAACAATATGGATTCCTAGAAAATTGAACAATTATACATG
Organism: Macrotis lagotis; assembly: GCF_037893015.1. NCBI lineage: Eukaryota > Metazoa > Chordata > Mammalia > Peramelemorphia > Peramelidae > Macrotis > Macrotis lagotis. Next base: position 146,936,459 of record NC_133663.1, on the reverse strand, counting down.
ATTCAGGAATAAGAGAAAGAAACAAATGTGTTTTATCTACCACTTGACTTGCAGGTGTATTGTCATCTGGAAACCTCTGACTAGTACAGGCCCAAAATTAATGCCTTGCTTTACCTATGATAGCAAGTTTTGAAAACTGCTGAATTGAATTATTTTTGCCTAGTATCTTCCATATTTATGGGACAGCATAGTATACAAATATAAACTTGGCCTTATTACCTGGACAATTTTGCTTTAAGTATCACCTCTGATACTTTCTCATCTTTATGAGTTATTTAATTTTTTTGTGCTTCAGAAGACTGTCAACACTATAAGTTGCAAAATAGTTGCTATATCATTTTGTTATAAGGAGTTTGTATCACTGAAACCATAGAAATAGATAGGTATATACATTTACATACATATCCACATTTATATAAATATATTTGTATATGCATACATGTAGAAATGTAGAAATAACACATGTAAACAATGGAAATGTGTTTATATATAGGGTGTACATGAATTTACATGCATGTTCATGGATATGATGTTATACTTGAATAAAGTATATATATTTGAGTTGAAGTTCTATGAGGTGAAATGGAATCTCTTAGATTATCATATTGAGGAAATATGCTGTGCTTACCTGAGACTGAGGGAAAGCCTTTGCATGTCAAATTCAGTGAATCAAAGACTTTAGAAATGACCTTGAAGCAACTATTGGAAAGTTGACATTCAAGTAGGTGCAATCTTTGATCTTGCTTCCTCTTGCTGACAAGTCCTTTAGTAATGGTGAGTCCAAAATAAATTTAGTTTTCTGAAATTTTTGTCTCCAGAACACCTAAGAAATAAGATATTGAAATTCCTTACCTCTCCTCCTTATGTCTATCTCTGCCGAAATAATTGACATTCCAAAAATGTTTTACTCTTTAAGTATGTTCATAATTCTTTATTTAATTAGTATATTGAAGTACAATATCAATATTTGTGCAATCCATGTATAGAAGGGGTCCTTGACACCTTTCAGGGCCCTGAGAAACTCCTCAGAAATATAACTTTTGCTAGGCACCTTTGAGTCTGAAAATAATCTGACAGGACACAAATGCTTGACTCTGGAGGTCACAGATATACCATAAATTTGTCTAAGATTCACAAAGCAAGCACCCTTGTTAGCCTAATTATCTTTCTGTATCTGTAAAATTCCTGCTTCCTCCCAGGACTGTACCCCCTTCCCCAGATGCAGTTGGAACCATAAGATAATAAATTTCACTCCCTCAATCCTGTGGGAAGCCCATGAATATGTGACTCCGTCTGTCTCAGGAAACATGCTCAGACATAACACAAAGACCCTGACCCTTTCTCACTCTGTCTAGTAACCTATCTATACTGAACCATATATTTACATATGTTTGTAGTAGTATGACAAGACAATATGTTTAACTGCTGTTTTTGCTTCTGTATCCTGCTTGCTCCCAGTAACCCCCCTTTAAAAAAACACTATAAAAACCTTATCTCCTGAACTGTCTGATTAGGGTACTCTTCATCCCCAAGCAGTCCCCAGGAAATTAAATATCTCCAAACTTATCAAATTTTTGTCTATATCTTGCTCTTTGGGTTCAGCATTTGAAGGACCCAATGAGATCTTCATATTTTGTGTCACCACAGGAGACCATGGGAGACTCGAGCTTAGGTTTGAACAAACTATCTCTCTCTTTCCTAAGGGGAGCCAGCCCATGATGATGTTCCAGGGCCTGAGGACTAGGTAGACATAGACTTAATATGAACCTCTCCTCTACTGCAATCCCCCATTTTCCCTAAACAAAGATTCTGTTACACCTCCGGAGGTAAGCTTGTTCTGGTTCTGGGTCTAGATATTTGATTAAAGGGAATTCCATATCAGATGTGATGTCTGGGTCACCTCTTTTGGGTGCTCCTTGTAATAGTAAGGAACACATTTGGGAGGGAGAGATTGTCAGACTAGCTGCTGAAATCTCACCTCACGGCATTTCTGAGATATCAGGCATTTGCCATTGGCCTGTCTTTGTTGATTAATGTTGAAATTTTCAGTTTGGAAAATTGTTGCTTTTGTGTATTCTATGCTTGTGCCTCATCTGTCTTTATGGGTTTAGATGGTACATTTATTTGTGTCTTTGGGTTCCTCTACTGATTTGTTAAATGGTGAGAAAAGTTCCTGTAAAAATTTCCCTGGGTTGCCTCATTTTTGAATTGCTTCTCTTTGTTATTTCGGTCACCTAGATTTTTTGGCAGTATTCATCAAATGATCTCACTGGCTCTCCACTTGAGCCTGCTTTGTGCCCGTGTTACAATGGGTAATATGATCCCTCCCTCCTCTCCCCTGTATTGTCTCTTGAGCACTTCCTAGAGGGATTTTTTATTTTTATATAAAAAAAGGAATGAATTTTGCTGTTAAATTGACTGAGGCCAAACTACTCACCTTGTTATTTTCCTGTTATGAGAAGCCCCGCCCCATTCCTTGTTTATGTTCCCTTCTCTTTCCCATTCTCCTTGATTCTTGCTGCTAGAGTGTTTCCCCTCTCCCTCTCTCCCCCTTTCAGGAGGGAGAGTTGCTTCAGGAAGAATTAGTAAAGTAAGTGTTAAAGGGGACCTTATTTTGAAGTTAAAGAAACAGGAAAGAGCGAGTATTACAGAATATGTTAAACAAAGAAAGCATAGAAAGAAATGCTATTTTAATTTGAAAATAGGGAAAATAAATTTCAGAAAGACGAGAGTCAGGTTAATCCTAAAGTATATAATGTGATTACCAAGATATGTCCATATAGGGGAAACTCAATATTTAATCTTTATCTAGAATTATCATTAGAGCTTCAGGACTATATCAATATAGATTCAGAAATTGTTAGTTATTACAGAAAATTATGGGACATGTAAGGATTTAAGAATAGAAGATCAACCCCCCCAGAAAGAATCTAGGACAGTGTCTCTATAAAAGTTGTTCAATTTACTCTATTTGAAGAAGGGGGGGCAGGGAATATTCTAATTAGGCTAACATATTTTTGAATGACTGCCTTCTCCAGGATTTTAGCAGTTATAATCAAGAAATGTTAAATATTAAAACCTTGGAATGGGAAATGTATTGTGAAAAGTGGAGTCATATCTGTGGTTTGCATAGCTTTATAAGCTATGTGATTCTTGTTCAGAATAGTATGAATTAGTCAAGCAGAGCTAATGAAAAGGAATGGTGGAACAGTATATTTAAGAATATGTGATTTGTATAGTATGAGTAAGTGGTTCTGAAAGTACAGAAAGGAAAATCCAGACATAGAGACAATTTTTTTTTAAACCATTTGTTAAGTATGGAAACTGGTAAAAACATGCAGACAGAAGGTTTGAGCATGGTTGACTTTGTATACCAAAGGTAAGGATTTTTGGTAACTTTGGATAATGGTTTACAAATCATTCAAGAAAAGAAGAAAATATAGAAATATAGGTCTATAGGGAGATATGTGTTTAGATGAGGTTGGGGTGATTTAAAAATTGCATTCAATTGGTACTTTTTGCAATGTTTGACAATGAATTGATTGGCAAAGTAATAAACCCCATAAAGTGAAAAGTTTGATATGAAAGCAATTGCTAGGTAAATGTTAATTTTATGATGTTATTAATGATCCTATAATATGCTAATCTAAAATACATGGAAATTGAATTACGGGGTTTGTAAAAATGTTTGGGTTTTGATTTTGATGTTTTATAGCCTCTCCAGAGTCATGGGAGTCAGGACAGACTTGTGAGTTCTAATCAAGCTTTTAAATTACTAAACAAGGGAAGGTAACATTTCATGCATTTGGGAAAAATCTGGAGTGAGTGAGCAATGATAAACAGTAAAGGTAAAAAATTAGTACATATTATTTTGATATCTCAAATTGTGAGGAATCTTCAATTCTCAGAACATAGAATGTTCTAATACTAAGAACTATTGGTCAGTTAGGATAGAAAGCTCTTATAAGTGAGAGCATTGATAAGTTAGAATTGCACTGATAAAGATAAGAAGAATTTTCAAACATTTTAGGCTTTGAAAAGAAAATGATTTAAAGCTAATTTGTTTTTGTTTTGCTTTTTTGTTTTATTTTGTTTTTAGGTTTTTCAAGGCAATGGTGTTAAGTGGCTTGCCCAAGGCCAAATGACTAAGTAATTATTAAGTTTCTGAGGTCAGATTTGAACCCAGGTACTTCTGACTCCAAGGCCATTGCTCTATCCACTGAGTCACCTAGCTGTCCCCCTAAAGCTACTTTGAATATGACTTTTGGAATTTAAGAGAAATGTGAAGAAAAATCTTGTAGTTATAAGAAGGGATTTTTTTTTAGCAACAATTGGTCTTAAGAATTCTTTGTATTGTAAAGTTTTAGGGAATAAAGGGAATATACATGTAATTGAAATTTAATAAACTTTGTATAACAGTTTAAGCTATACTTTTTGAAACTTTAAAATTGTTCTGTAATAACAAATTATGAATGAATTGAAGATTCATCCATCACATTTGTAAAGATTTTGTTATAAGAAAAAAAACTAGAGAATACCTTGCCAATAGGTCATAGTTCTCAAGGTCTTTTTGGCCCAGAAAATTTGTGAAAGTCTTAATTTCTCAACTCATGTTTATGAAAGGAAATATTAATATGTGAGATCAATGTAGCTTATTTATTATCTGTTAAAATAGGAAATTATATATATATATATATATGTATATATATATATATACATATATACATATATAACTGTAACCCTGTCATGGATAAGAAGTATACATTGGGCTTTTGAAATTGTTGTGTAAAACTAATATTAATAGAAGATCTTATTTTCTTTGAAAATAGGAATGTATTTGGAAGCAGAGATAAAATAAGCTTATGATGCAAAAATTCAGAGTTTTGTGTGCAATTATAAGGTTAACATTAAGAGAATCTGTTGTTTTATGTTGCTTTAAGAGAATGAGATGTCAGCATGTTATGTTTCTGAGGTTAAGAATTTAACATTTACATTATATCTTAACTGCAAGATACCCTTTCCAATGATATTAAATAAATGTGAGGGGCTTTGGGAAATGATTAGGAAATTAAAAATTATGTAACACTAATTAGATGACATCAATAAGTAAGGTTGAAGGGTGTTGTCAAACATGTGCTCTGCTTTTTGAAATATAAACTATTTTACTGTAATGATGTCAAAGCTGGAATTAATGATAGTTAATGAGGGAAATAATCAAAGCATGACTCTCTGGGTTCCCTGAAATTGTAAATGATGTGTTGGACCTTTCTCTAGATCTGTAGGTTCAGGTATGAATGTAATAATAGAAAGATTATTTTTTGAAATCTGGTTCCTAATGTGTTACACTTATTACTGTTTTGTTAAATTTAGAGGCCTCAGTCCCTGAATTTCCAAACCCCATCCCCCCACCCCTGTCACCAGGTCCCATCTGTTCCCCCTTGGAAGATTACTTTGCTAGATCAAAAGGGGGGAATACAGGACCAGGGAAGGTAATGAACATTCCTAGATGGAAAAATCTTATTCTGTCTCCCTTCCCCCCCTGAACCAGCCTACTCCTCCCTTGGAAGATTCCTTTGTTGCATAAAAAGTGGAGAAGAAGGTAGCAGGAAGATGTTGGGGAACTGGTAGAAAAATTCTTATCTCAAAAACAATAGAAAGAGAGAGACAGTAAAAACGCCTGCGGCAGATTTTGAGTATGTTTTGGGTTTCTTTGAAACATTTTCAGAATGGGTAGAAGGTAATGAAACAGCCTTGTAAGCAGTTTAAAAAATTCTGAATGAGCCCCTTCCTGATTTGACCTGCTAGGAATCAGATCAGACAATGGCCCTGCCTTTTCAGCTAACATCTCTCAAGGAATATTCCAGATACTGGGAGAACTTGACTGCTTTTCGAATGTTTAGAAAGTAACTCTATTTAATGTATTCTGATAACAGGGACACTCAGAGGAGATGTAGATGATATAGGTGTAATGATTGTGAACCCCTCCCCCATCTAAATTGTGAAGTGGATTCACTTGGAGATCTAATTAGGCAAAGAAACTATTTTAGATCACATGACTTTTAATCAATTTTCTTTTTATATCAGATACCAGAACAGTCAGTAAAAGGAAATACTTCCTGGTATATATCATGTTCCTGCAGTCAAGGAAGTCAGGATGTCAGATGACAGGGATGTGTAGGGAGGCTTCTCAGTATGGCCTGAGGTTGCACCCTTTTGACTTGAGTTCCCCAAAATTACATTTGGATAATGTCTCACATGGAAGAATAAGTTTGGCCTAAGACATTTGACTACCCACATGACCTCTGCCTGGACACTGATACTCAATACTTATATCTATAAGGGAATTTTCCTTTGATGTCCTAGGTCTCTATGGCTACTAAGCAAAACAGAAAAAGAAGTTTTAGGTGAATTGGATCTAATAGCCAGAGATAAGTTAGGTGTGTTAGGTGTGTGTGGCCCTGACACCTGCTAACAGCTACATGTTATGATAGGAATTAAGTTTATTTAATTTTTAGAAGGGATATTTCGGTAAGAAGAAGGGGTAATTCTTAGGATAATTACAGTTTTAAGGCCTAACTTAAGGAAAGGAATATGAGTCAGATAAATATATCAGGAAAAGGAAAACCAATATCATATTTGGGAATATTTTGAAAAATTTCATTTTGGTTAAGGATATTTGAGCCGTTATTGTAATAAGAGCAAAAGCTAAGATTGTTTTATTTTTAAACCATATGCTGGGAACTCTGAACTAAGATGATTGTTGAATGTATGTTACAAGCTTAAGTCAGTATGATAATTTTCAATGGGAGTTTGCTCATATAGTAAAATACTAATGAAAGTTTATTGTGTTAAAGTGAAGCATGTACACCAATACATCGATAAGGCAAAATGTAAATTGCAATAAACTCCAAAATCTCATTGTCTTGTGAAGAAAACATGTGTTTTGATCTGAGCAAAATGTTAAGCAGATTCTTTACCAGAAGACAAAGACTCAACTAGTTACCTGAATTGAAGATGCAAAAGAACATCTGATGATTCCAGGAAAGAAGAGAAGAGAGGAAAGACACTGGACTACTTCATTTCTACCATTTCTCAGTTCTGTGTACATTGTATAGTCAAGGGATCTGTTTTTGTAACCTCCCCTTGATTCTTTAACTGTGATATGCCCTTCTTCTTTTGAAAAGGAGGAGAGGCAGGGTGCAGATGTTCTCCATTGAAAGAACAGGAGGGAGATTATTGGGTGGTATATTTATATTTATATTCTGTCTAAGGGGACTCTTATCTCTGATTTAGCTGGCCTGTACAACTTAAAGAGATAGGTGGATTGAGATGTAATGATGATACCTAGATCCTTTGTAAAGATGTTTGCAGTTCATGATTATACAAGTTATGAAGATGATAACTCAATTTGAACTATTTTGAAAAAAAAACAGTGGGGAACGAAGTACAATATCAACATTTGTGTAATCTCTGTATAGAAAGGGTACTTGACACATTTATGGTCCCTGAGAAACTCCTCAGAAATATAACTTTTGCTAGGCACCTTTGAGTCTAAAAATAATCTAACAAGACCCAAATGGTTGACTCTGGGGGTTACAGATATACCATAAATTTGTCTAAGATTCACAAAGTGCCCTTGTTAGCTTAATTATCTTGCTGTATCTGTAAAATTCCTGCTTCATCCCAGGACTGCATCCCCTTCCCCAGATGCAGCTGGAACCATAAGATAGTAAATTTTACTCCCTCAAACCGGTGGGAAGCCAGTGAATCTGTGACTCCCTCTGTCTCAGGAAACATGTTCAGACATAACACAAAGACCCTGACCCTTTCTCACTCTGTCTAGTAACCTATCTATACTGAACCATATATTTACATATGTTTGTAGTATTAATACAAGACAATATATATATATATATATATATATATATATATATATATTTAACCACTGTCTTTGCTTCTGTATCCTGCTGGCTCTCAATAACCCCCCCCCTAAAATCACTATAAAACTCCTATCCCCTGAGAATTCAAGTACTGTCTGATTTGGGTACTCTTCATCCCCAGGCAGTTCCTAGGAAATTAAAGATCTTCATTTTATCAAATTTTTGTCTCTGTCTTGCTCTTTGGGTTCAGCAATATAAACAACATAGCACTTAATTTAAAGTAGAATTAACTTCTGGCCAAAACAACATTGTGCTAAGGTGTCCTAATCTTCCCTCATATACCATATGAAACTAATCTCCTAACAGAAATCTGATTGACAGCACCCTGAAAGAGAGCTAGGAGAAGATCATCTGCCTCAAGGACTGGAAGGCAAGTCCCAGTGTAGGGCAGTTACAGATACTGATCCCTGGATTCCTCTGGTTTAGAGGAACTCAGAGTCCATACCTTCCTTTCAGCTGAAGCCTCTTCCCAGAACAAACACAATTATAGTCCACATCCCGCCCCCCACCCCCCAGGCTCAGGTTTGAGCAGCAGAGTTCCCTGAACTGTGAATAGGGAGTGTAATAACCTTGCTCAGGACATAGCCCACCATTGTTCAAAGATAAAAGTATTCAGCAGCCTCATCCACCCCCTCCAGGCCAAGGGGAGAGGGCCTCAAATCCAGGTTACAGATACTCCAGAGAAAGCAACCGGCATCCCCCTGGTGGGCCCACATGGAGTTATTAAACTCAGTGAGGGATCACAACACCAAACCGCTGAGAACCAGCACCTGCCCCCAATATAAGATTTTAGGAAAATTAAGAAAGAAGAGTGGAAAGGAGGGTACATAGAAAAATTCCTAGAAAGAAAATCCCCTAACTCAGAGAGACCTAGAACCTCTGAGGAGAATATGATTTGTCTACATCAAAGAAAGACTTCCTTGAAGAAATTAGGAAACTATAAAAATCAATTGGAAAATTTCGGAGAGAAAATTAACACCTGGTAACAAGAAAACAAAACCTTGGAAAATACAAATGGACAAATGCAAAAAGATAATAATTCTCTCAAAACCTCAATTGGTCAAATGGAAAACTCTTTCAAAAATAGAATTGATAATTTGGGAAAGGAGTTGCAAAAGGTAAATGAAGAAAATTTTTGTCTTAAAAAAAAGAATGGAGTCTGCAGAAACTAATGACTTCACGATACAAGAGTCTGTTAAAGAAAACCAAAAACTCAAAAAAAAAATAGAAGAAAATGTAAAATACTTCATCAGCAAAACAACTGACCTTGAGAATAGATCAAGAATGGACAACTGGAGAATGACTGGTCTTCCTCAAAATATTGAAGAGAAAAATTCCTGGACTAAATATTACAGAATTTAGTGATGGTAAACGGCCCTGATATCACTGAACCAGAGGGCAAAATAGTTATTGAAAGAATACATCGATCCCCTCAAGAAAGGGATCCCAAAATGAAAATGCCAAATACCAGAACTATAAAATAAAAGAGAAAATCTTACAAGCAGCCAGAAAGAAACAATTTAGATAATAAGAAACCACAGTAAGGATTACACAGGACCTGGCAGCATCAACATTAAGGGAACAAAGGACCTGGAATATAATATTCTGAAGAGCAAGGGAGCTTGCAATGCAGCCAAGAATTCATTATCCAGCAAAACTGCACCTTCTCTTCCAGGGCAAAAGAAGGATATTTAATGAAAGAGGGGCTCCAACCTTTTTCTGATGGAAAGAACAGAGTTTAATAGAAAATTTTGACATCAAACAGGAGATGCAAGAGACACATGAAAAGGTGAAAAAAGGGGTGGGAAGAAAAAAACTTGCTATCCAATAGATGAAACTGGCTATGCTATCTGGGAGAAGGACTACAATAGCTCTCAAGAATTCTAACTCTATTAGCCAGAAATGAAAGACACTCCTGACTTTTCTGTCACTCAGATAGAATGATTTAAAAAACAATTCCTTTTTAAAAAAGGGAACAGTAAAGAGATGGGAGGATGGAGGAGACTGAATGGGGTAAATCTCGTTACATTAAGAAGTACAAAGGACCTATTGCAATAGGGCAGAAGAAGGGAGGAGGTGAGAACCACCTGCATCATACTCTCATCAGACTTGGCTTAAAGTTAACATACATACAATACATACATACACTCAGTTAAGTTAAGAAACTTATCTTCCCTTTTAAGTATTAAAAGGGGGAAAGGGGAGGAGGGAGAAAAGGGGAACCAACAGAAGGAAGGGAAGGAAGACGGGGCAAAGGGAAATGGGGGAAAAAAAGGGAGAGAGGGGTTGGATATAGGAGGGAAAACACGCTGAAGGTGGTAGTGGTCAGAAACAAAATACTGGGGGAAAATGGATAAAGGGGAAAAGAGGGGAAAATACAAACTGAGGGAGGATAACAAGAAGGGCATATAGGTGAAAGTGTAATGTTCCTAATTGTGAATTCCAACTGAGAGAACATAAACTATGATAGAAAATGATACTGATATATTAAAATTTAATAAAATGTCCCAGTAGAGGGAAAGTAAGATCCAAGCCAAGTTAGTTGGAATTGCTGACTTCTGGGAGTATGGGCTAGTAGCTCACCTTCTTGCTTCATTATTTTCCTCCTCTTCTATTCATGTTCATAAATAATTCTCTATATAAAGTAAGAGTACAAAACAGGAGTAAAAGAGATTATTTGTACTGGCCAAATAACAAGGGTGGTGATTATATAAAGGAGTGAATACACTTCACTTCCATTTTCAATTTAAGCTTTTACACCAAGTTAATACAAAGGTTACATAAATAATCTGTTTAGTCACTAAAATTGAACAATGTTTTCAGTACAATAAAAATAACATACATATCTTCTTCATACAATATATTGGTCATATTTTTTTCTGCAAGATGACCAATAACATTTTGGGATGATCTCTTAATTTGAGAGTGAGTTGAATTTAAGGGAGGTAATGTTGCAAAAAATCATGAACTTCATTCTCTCTTCCAATGTAACTGAAGTTGTTGGCAAGACAAAATTCAGGAAGACTGACAATGACCAATGATTAGCATCTTCTGTGTCTGAACAAGCGCTAAATGCTCTACAATGCTTGCTTCACCTACATGAACATTAGGGAAAAAATTGGTATTATCCACCTACTGTACTAGGAAAAATCTTCATATGTTCAAGGCAGACATCTCCCTGACTCAATGATGCATTTGAGCCCCTTCAATTATGCTTGTTTTTTTTAAGTTTTTTTTTAAAAAACAATGGGGTTAAGTGGCTTGTCCAAGACTACACAGCTAGGTATTTATTAAGTGTCTGAGGCTGGATTTGAACTCAGGTACTCCTGACTCCAGGGCCAGTGCTCTATCCACTGCACCACCTAGCCGCTCCACCCATCAATTATTCTTAACTTCATTTATCTCACCTTTCATGATGGTTTTTATCTTATCATGGTTGTTATGCAGCTTCTTGGAGCCACAGGTGAGTGCTGGGTAAAAGGTAGACATCAAAAGTGGTTGAATATGGGGCAGCTAGGTGGTGTAGTAGATAGAACACTGGCCCTGGAATCAGCAGTACCTGAGTTCAAATTGGACCTCAGACACTTAATAATTCCCTAGTTGTGTGGCCTTGGGCAAGTAACTTAAGCCCATTGCCTTGCAAAAATTAAAAAAAAAACCCAACAAAAACAAGCTAAAAAATAAAAATGGATGAATAGCTTTAAAAACTTTTGGAGCACCTGAACACCAGATACACAGTATATCTAAGAAAGAATTTTGGGTCATGGTTTCAGCCACTGATTCATCTGAAAAGTCATAATTCTCAATAGGACAGTGTTTTTTTTTTTTTTTTTTGGTTTGTTTTTATTTTTTCAAGGCAATGGGATTAAGTGACTTTCCCAAGATCATACACCTAGGTAATTAGTAAGGATCTGACTCTGGGTTTGAATTCAGGTGTGACTTCAGGGCTGATGCTCTATTCAATGCATTGCCTAGCTGCCCTAAATAGCATAATGTTTTAACAGAAAAATGAAATTGTACATTGCAGATTTGGCTTTTTTTAGACTACATTTCAAAAGACTAACTAGAATTGCATTTTGGGGGTTCTATTTTCTTACTTTCTCTTGACACATTAAAATATATTGAATTCTCTCCATTTTTATGTATGAAATGCAAATCAAATAGCAAGTTAGTTGGATGTTTCTTTCACCTCTTCATCCTAACTCACTCATCACTGACCATGTAAAAGATTTTAACGATCCCAGGAGTATGGAATACTGTGTTGCTGCAGTAATCATTTTTTGAAATAGAAAAGAAACAAAGTCAAGATTCTTACTTTAGAAGAAACATCTGAGTTCATATGGCTAAGCAGAAAACACTAAGGTACTTTGGGGTTATATGATAAGCAGTTTAAAATACAATTTGAAGAGAGACTCTGATTCTTCCTCTATAACATGATCCTGCTAATGTGAGGACAGCTTGGAAAAAGCTTTTTTAAATTTTATTTTGAAGAAAGCAGAAATCTTTTGGAGCTTGAAGTCTTAGTATAAAGTCTGGTATACAAAGCATGCAGGCAGCAGGCTTACAGAGAGAAATGGATTAGATCAGTGAAAGAGAAGTAACAAATCGTTCTCCATTCTTTAAAATGAAGAAGAAAATTGCTATCCAACACTCTAAAATGGTTGATAACTTGAAAGGACTTTTAATGCAAGGTCGAATGTGAAATTTTCAAGCTTCCTTTTAAAATCATACTTGGTATTTTACAAGAAAAGTGATGTTAATGTAGACTGACTGGCATTTGTCACACAATTCACCTTTTGATTATAGTATGAGAAGATTAGTAGGGCTGACCTCTGTTCTGTCTATGTGGTCAAGTAACCAGTTTATTCTGTACCAACATATCTATTAACCAGTAGAGGAAAAAAAAATTCAATTGTGTAGAAAGCTTCTACTTTTGGCTTGAGATGATATGAAAGTTATAATTTAAATTAGGAAGTAATAACAAACTATAAAATGAAGATAATTTTTAATATCTGCTGAACTGAACCTTTTGAAAGAGAAAAGGAAATGTCAATCTGATCTTTTTTTCCCCTATTAAAATTCAGTGCATTTTCTGTTGTTATTTCATAATTCAGTCCCTTATAAAGGCCAGCAAAACAGCTCCCAAGGGGGGAAAAAACTGTAATGTGACTTCAGATTTGGAAAGGCTAAATCAACGATTCTCAAAATGTAATATAAATTCAATCATCTTTCAGATGTTTGATTTCTAGAATGTTCTTTTATGCCATCAAAGTGGATTGTATGCTCCTCAATAAAGAAAAATATTATTTTATTTTTTGTATATTTAACACCTTGCTGTTGTTTATCCCTCATTTTCAAAGAAGACCAATGACATCACAAATCCAATGTAAACTGGATTTAAGTAAGACAAATTTCTGCGAAGTCATCAACTTTACTTTCTCTTGCTGAGTCATCTAAGTCCTGTGGCTGGACAAAAATCAAGATGAATTCTGATGGCCTAGGATCTTGATATTGTCTATCAAGTTCCAAGTAATCCATAATTCATTGTTTACTTAGGGCAGGTATCCCTCTAATTCACCATCAGATTTAAGAACTGTCAGTTGCCCTTAACCTGGTTTTGTCTATCTGCCAAGAATGTTTCCTGGGGTATAGTCAATAAACATGCTACAGATTCTTGGAGCCGTAAATGACAGTTGGGTGAATCAGGTGGATCCCAAAGGAGAATCCTTTTGAAAAGGGCTTAAAGAAACCTAACATCAATCTAAATACCTCTCTAGTATCTAGTGCAGTGTTTGGTACATAATAGCTTCTTATTCATGATTGTTGAAGTAGTGGAGGAGGGTTGTGTGATATGGGGCAAAGTGCTTAATATTGTGTATTAAAATCATCATTAGGATTTAAATTATGTCACTGATTAAATGTTGACTTTAGAAAACTCATCATTTTTCTCTCTAGAACTATACATTGTCTTTAAAATAAGGGATTGCACTAGTTCATCTCTGAGTTTTTTAGCTTGTAATTGAAAATTGTATGTGAACTTTTTTAGAATTATATCTTTTTATACTAAATGATAATTAAGTATCTATCTATATATATATAATTTAATTTTATGATTTTTTAGATCAGATATCCTCTAAAATTTTGTGCTCATGTTTATTACTGTTGCCTGGTAGCATTACTGGTTTCTCAAAGCCTGGATAAGCAGAGCATCAACTATGGTAAAATTTAACTAACTGTAAAGGTCTTAATTATTTGTGATAGACTGTCTGACATTAGCTTATCTAAATTTGGAGAGTCTCAGAAGGAGAAATCTGGACACAGACTTTACTATCAGCCAAAACAACTGCCAAGATTCTATTACAAATAAAAAATCAAAGTCTTCAAAGTATCAGTATGTTGGAACTATTGATTAATAAAAATACTAGCTCCTTTCATTAAAATTTTGGTAAGGATTCTTATACTTATTAGATGCTTACATTATACTTATTCTTATATTTTGATAAGTATTCTTATACTTAAATAACATTCCAATAAAATAATTAAAATTTTCTGTATATCAACATACTTTTAGATCACTGGAAGAAAGAATAAAGGTATGGAGATAGTTAATGATATTTATCATTTTATTTCAAAATTTGCTCTCATTCAAGAATATATATGTATATATATATACATATACATATACATATATATATATATATATATATATATATATATATCTCATTAGAATTTGTTTAAAGCTTTTAATCTGAATGGGGCAGCTAGGTGGCACAGTAAAGAGCTGACCCTGGAGTCAGGAGGATCTGGAGTTCAAATCTGACTTAGACACTTATTATGTGTGACCCTGGGCAAGTCACTTAATCTTGTTTGATTCATTTCCTCATCTCTAAAATGAGTTGAAGAAGGAAATGTTATACACTCAAGTATCTTTTGCCAAGAAACCTTAACTGAGGTCACAAAGGATTGGACTCAATTAGAAAACTGACTTAACAACAGCAAAAACAATCTCCACAGTTCTTTCAAGTCTCTACGGTTATGATCCCATCAATTCTCTGGTTCCTCATTTTATACATGTGAGTGCTTTCATCTTAGGACCAATATTCAGTTGATATAAACTAATAAATATGTTTTGTGGCATCTCCCAAGTGGATTTCATTTTTTTTCTTTAAAAGGTCAATGTCACTCAATGGATTTAGCATCATCTCCAGTTATCCTGATCCATATCTGGCCACAGAACCCAGATGACTCTGGAGGGGAAAGTGAGACTTATGCTTTTGCACAGTTCACCCTCACTTGAATACAATTTACCTGCATATCCCTGATGTCATTGTCCTCTTAAAGAAAGGAGAACAAGTACAATAATATTTGTTATCATCAAGTCCTATAGTAATTACTTAATTTTTCATTTTTATTAGTTGTTACTAAATGAAGACAGGAGAACAAATAAAACCTCTTCACTTTATTAATAAGGGAAGTGAGGTAAAAAAAATTTAGGTCAGTTCTTTAAATCATGTATCTATTAAATAGTAGCTTAGCAGCTAGAACTAAAGTCTTTCTGACATGAACATGATAGTTTGTTCTATCTACTAAAATATGTTTAATGCCATACTTTTATAGATGTTCTTATTTTTTCTCTGAAGAAATTCACAAACTATAAATTCCAATTAGTGTTTAAGGGGTGAATTTCTGTTACTGAATTTGTCTTGTCTTTCATATGGGTGTCATTATCACAAAATTATTATTTTATAACTGTGCTTTCTATTTGATTAATTTCAAAGAATGGATAGGTTATTTCCTTCTTAAAAATTCTCAGAAATTTACAAGCAAATGCTTACTAAATGAATAGTTATTTAGTCTCTATTATGATTATATCAATAAAAAGTAAAAGGAGGATTTAAAAAATGAAAGTAAAACTTACCAAGAGGGGTTTAGCAATTGATTTAGCAAAGTTGATTAGTGCTAAAATTATGGATGACTACTAGAATTATACTATGTCTTATCTTCCTCCTGGGTTTTTGATGCATCAGCTTATCAGTTCCAATCATATCAATATTTTATAATGGCATCAGAATTAATTAAGGCCTAATTGTTATTCATTATGTAAAAAAAAATTGGGACAGTTAGCTGGCACAGTGGATAGAGTACTAGTCCTGGAGTCAGGAGGACCTGAGTTCACATACAGCCTCTGACACTTTATACTAACTTAGTGTGTGACCTTGGGCAAGTCACTAAAACCCATATTGCCTTGAATAAAATAAGAAAAAAATTGTATGAATTAAGTGGTCATCAGCAAGAACAATCTTTCCTTTAAAGTATCCTGTAAGTATTGGAATTTGTTGAGTGTCTAAGATTAAAAACAATTATCAACTAGACTTTGAACTTATTCATTCATCTAATTTTTACCATCTACTATATGATTTATCTTTTTCACAAATATAATATGTGATATATTATCAGAAATGTTATTAAAATCTAAATAAACCATTTTTTCTACAGTCATATAATCGTTTAACAGCTTAGTACTACTGGCAAGTAAGCTCTGCTCCTCCATAAAGATGTTAAATGTAAATCTTTTAAAATATCTATTCTAGAATATTCTCACAAATTAAAGTCATTTTTACTGTTTGCAAACAATTAATTTTCTTCCTTTATAATTGCATTTGCTCTCCTTTTGTTCACCACTCAGTTTTCAAGTTCTTTCAAATATGTATGCAAATCATTTGCATAATAATATATTTCTTTCAGAAGATGAATCAATATAGAGCAACCAGATATTTTATCATATGTTTATTTATTTTTCATATTGACTCTATTAGTTATTTTGTTCTTCCATTTATAGTAGTTAAGCATTTAGAAAATGAAGATATTGGCAACTTTTCTAAGAGGTTTACATGATTAGATAACATTAAATTTGTATGAATAATTCTTGATAAATTGAAAAATAATTGAAATAATATTCTTAGAAATTTTCTTAAGAAAAAATTAATATTTAAAGGAAGCTAGATGTATAACATTGTGAATTTTGAGTCAGGAAGATATGAGCTCAAATTAAGAAACTGGGCAAGGAGCTTAACCCTTCAGTTTCCCTCATCTATAAAATGAAGGTAATAATGCCACCTACCACATAGGGGTATTGGAGAAGATTAAATGAAGAAGATTTAAATTGATTTACAAAACTTAAATGACTTCATAAATATTAACTATAATGTTCAGAGAAGTAATGTTCAACTTTTTAGATCTTCTATATAGTATCCTTTTTACTCTTTCCTAACTAATCTACATTAGAGGTTAGGGATCTATTTTATAGGTACTGTCTTCAAGGTAGTGTAAAGACTATTGCAGATTGTCACATGGCACTGATTCTGAGAGCGGTTCATTTCATCATTGACATTTTTGCTGTTGATAGTATTACCATGAGTCACTGCTATTTTTCCCATATCTCTGGGAAGACCTAATTAAAAGTACAACCATAAACTACTCTCTCAAGGTTCAGAGTCATAAATTTTCTCTTCTGACTGTCTGGGCAAGTCCTAGATTATTCCAAAATATCAGTGAAGGAAAGGGTGAGAATTTCCTGCTAATTCCATGCTTGTGTAAGCATACTAAAATGATGTTGACAGATCAGTTTCTCTTTAATTTATGCAAAATGGTAATGAACTGTTTTTTGTTCTCAAAAGACCACTCTGCTGCTCAGAAATTCATTAAATACACAACAGGTCGTATGAAGATAAAATCCTCATATGTGTTCTAACTTGATTTTGGCATTTTTATGATATTCTGTTCTATTCCCACTTGGGATTTGATTATAAGACATTTCTATGACAGTTGATATGGTCAATTTGCTTTTTTATTTTTTTCTCATTAAGACTTTTTTGTAACCAATCATCTCTCTCCTCGTGATGTTTGTCTTTGGTGCAGATGCATCGTAGAGCATCAGAAATCGTATTGACCCTAATCCTAACAAGTAGCACTATCATGTTCTTAACTTAACTAACTAGGTTTCTAGGCTTTATAAAGAGTCGTTCTCACTCATTTTGTTTGTTATTGCTATAGGTTTTCCTATATCTTACAAAAGAACTTCAGACATACAAAGTTTTATGTAAAAATTTTTGTTTTGATTTCTATTCAAGTGTGAGATAAAATGGAATTCAATATAGAAATCATTGATCAATTAACGATACTTGGTCTTTTATCTGCCCTTCATTTCTATTTTCTTTTCTTCTGACTCATTAACTTTAGAGTGACTCTTTTCTTGTAGTAGAATAAGTTAATTGCTTCCTTTAATTTATATTGACACTATCAAAAAATTTGTTCTCTGAGACATTATTTTTCTAATCAAAGAACCATGGAAAATGGAAGGAAGATAGGAAGAGGCAAATTTTTCTTCCAATAAGGAAGTTCACTATAAAATTAGACCTTTGCAACAATGAAATGTGCTACTTTGGTAGTCATTTGAATTGCTACAATACTCTTTTTGTGGTGGTTGTTAGAGGGTAATAATTATACATGTATGAATTAAGATGAAAATGTTTGAATTATAATTTATATAGTATTTTTTAAATTATAAAATACTTCTCATATGTATTATATTGGTCTTTTTTTAATTCTTGCATGTGGAAAGCTAGCCAAGGTTAAAAGGATACTGTGGATTTTGTCATTTAAAAAAAAAGAAAATGTAACTTGATCTACTACTGATGATTTTACTTATAATACATAATTATTTTAAAGAAAAATAAAACATTGATCAGAAAAGTAGCAATAGAACATTTATTTTACAAATCTGTGATAATTTTTCTCAAAATTCACAATCTCTTAGTGAAAATATTGCTCTTCAATAAAGAAATCTACAAGTTTTTTGTCTATTACTACACATGAATTCATTGAGCATGATGCTGTGTTCTCTATTTTTATCTTTTGACTTGGCTATCTCTTTCCTCATTAAGTTCTGGTACCTACATTTTTTATTGTATTTTTAGTGATGGAAATGGGTCTTTCTATATCCAGGATTCAGATTAGCAGTTCAGAAGAAAATTAAAAATCAAAACAAAACAGAACAAAATAACTCTTGGGTGCTTTTCTCCAATAAGGAAAGGAAGCTATCTCTTACAGTATTAGCAATGAATAGATTTTTCTCTCAAGCAAGAAAATCCTTCTTCTAGAATTCAAACTCATTTGGAACACTGACTAAGTAAACTAACTTGTTAAACCAAGTAAAATAACTAATCTGCATTTGAAACTTCCTTTCTGTTGGGACAGATTATTTCTTTTAAATCTCATATTTAGGGCAAGTTAACTTCCTCATTTACATATTATCATTTTCTACCATTGGGGGGGGAAAAATCGAACAGTTTGTTTTAGAAAACCATGTCTTGTCTCTGTCTCAGATACCAATGAATATGCAAGCTTTCTGATTGTGAACTATGAGGTAGATAAAATATGCAATAGGTATTTGTGTAAAGTTATACCAGATTTTGATATTTCCTACACATGTATTTATATGTATATGCATCTAACATATCTGAAATTTTATGATTCATAGGAACCACTTCAACAAATTTATCAGATAGAATTTAAAGAAATTTGAAAAATTGTTAGCTGTTTCTTATTATTCATATATATATATATGTATTGTATTTGTACACATACACATATATATCTTTAAAGATATATATATATATATACATATATATATATTATATATCTTTATAGAGAAAGAGGTGTACTTATGATTATACATACATATGTATGATATACAGCTATATCTTTTCCTCTTCCCTTTTCTGGATATAACATATTGTTGATTTATTACCAATGTGTGCATAGTCAAAGCACTATCACTTAGAATCACTAGACATGACTTCAAGCACCATTTAGAGGTCATTTTAAACAGTAAACATTCAACAAAAACCACAAAAATTCAAAAAGACCTTGCATAAAATAAATGTGAAAAGGAAAAATTGTAATTACAGAATCTCCTAATAAGGACAATCTATTATATACACACACACACACACACACACACACACACACACACACACACATATATATATATATATATGCAAATGAATTAATGATGCATTTTAAATTTTTTTCTCATCTCTTGCATGTATATCATATCCATATTCCATTATTTTACTTTTTAGTTCAATTTAAAAAGAAAATTTGTACTTGAAGCACCCACATCAGTAAGAAACATATTTTTTTTCTAAATTGTATGATATATTCTTTATATCTTCCCCTTTCCTCTGCTTGTGAATGATCAAATTGAATTCACATGTCTAATGAGGAAATCAATTTCCAATCAACTGAAGCAAAGAGTTAAAAAAAAAAGTAGGACTTAGATATTATAGTAAATTTAAATAGGTTTCACTGATTTTTCTCTGTAGTAGTTATATTTTTTCCCTCTTTAGCCCAATTAAAAAATTATCCCTTCCAACATCTTCAATACATCCTAGGTACCTGTCTATAGGTAGGGGTTAGACAAATGGAGGCTACTTTCCCCTTTTTTCCTTTGTGGTTTACACATTTCTATGATCTCAAAATTAAGTGCCATGTTCTTTACACATGTGGTTTAATGAGATTTCTCTTTTCTACTTAATCATCTGTTTTTAGAAGAAGAAAAACAACTCTTTACTAAAAGAAAAAAATTGCAAACACAAACTGATCACCAGTTCAGCAATTTGTCTTCTCAGTTGTAAAATGATTACAGTTTTAGTACAGAGATATGCCCTCTCCTTTACTAGGATTCTTGAACCCATCTGTAAAGGGTAATAAATAACTCACCTTTATCACTGCTGTGGCAACACTTTCAGATCACTTACATCCCCTGGCCATAAATTGTTAGAATTTCACTTTATAACTTTGCAGCAAACATGTCTAATGTTAGTGATTTAAATAGGCACCTTTTAATCCAGTTGTGGAGAACACTTCTATTTATATATCTATTTATATACCTAACTTTAAACATGAAAAGAAATAACAATACATTTCTCTATTATATTATGGTTATGATTGTAAACCAAGGTCTTCAAATACTATGGCAAAAGATTGCAAGCTCTGGCAGATTCTATCAAATTATGAATGTTTGAAGTATAATCCTGGGGACTATACTTGTCAGGGTAACAATCTTAATGTGGAGAGGGCAACATCATGAGATGGGCAACTAAGCTGCTATTTTTCTTGGAAATTCAAGGGAACCAATCTTTTATTTTTCCTGTCAGGAAACAGGTGCCTAATGTTATTCACTTTAGGACCTGTATCTGCTTTATAAGTACTGGCACATGTTTTCCTAGCATGGAAGTATGTATATCCCCCTTTTTCCAAAAAAAACAGGAAAATGCTTTTTGTCATCCCCATTCATATTTGCTCAGATAGAACAAGAACAGAAAGTGAGTTTGGTATTTTTCTATAGCCTTCCTTCACTTAATTTAGTTCACTTCCATGGCATCACTTTTCTGATGTCATGGGCATCTTTGACAATGAAGGATAAAGCACCTCTTTGAATGATAGTGATGAAGGAGCAATATTAGGGAAATATTTGTCTGGTATCTTCTGTTATACTAATGAAATGTACCTGTGCTTGTATGACATTTTGTGTGGGCCTCTGACTTCCTCCCCATTTTTCAGTCTAACCCTCTTATAAAATGCAAATTTACCAAGATAATAGGAATAATATCAACCTTTTCCTTCTTCTCTTCCTTCACCTGTCTGGTATATAGACTACCAAGGTATATGCCTGATTCTAGTCATGTTCAGGTGGGTCACTCCTCTCCCTGAAACTACTCTCTGATTCCTTCCATTACAGGAGATGGGTTTGGCTCTTTATAAAGTTTGTGCTCATCCCCTCTTCCATGCTAACTGAAGATGGATATCTGCTGATCTTAGCCTATTCACTACATTGTGGCTTCCCCCACCCCTCTTTTTTAAACCGTCTTTGATGTTCTCACCAGCCCAACTTTTAACTGTTTTCCTTCTTTTATTAACTTCACTTTTTCTTTTGAAACCCCATTTCTTTACTTTGTGTTTTTGCTAAAGAACTCTGTGAATTAATTTGTAACTTTTTGTAGTAACTGGAGAATTTTTTCTTACCCTCCTGAGCTAGAAAACATTGTGATTTCTTCATTGATAAACCCCTACCAATTTTTGCAAGCCCCCTCTTCCAAATAATTCTCCCTACTTCAATAGGAGCTTCCCCATTTCTGGCCAATTCGGCAACATAATCACTCCCTCCCTCCTTCCTTCAATCCCTCCCTCTCTCCCTCCTGCACTCCCTTCCTTCCTTCCTTCCTTCCTTCCTTCCTTCCTTCCTTCCTTCCTTCCTTCCTTCCTTCCTTCCTCCCTTCCTTCCTTCCTTCCTACTTTCCTTCCCTCCTTTTTCCTTCCTTTTATTCCTCCTTCCCTTCTTCCCCCATTCCCTCCCTCCCTTCTTTCCTTCCTCTTTTTCTTCCTTCCTTTCCTTCCTCTCTTCCCTCCTTCTCCCCTCCTTTACCCCTCCTTCCTTACCATTTTCCCTCTTTCCCCCTCTTCTTCCCTTCTTTTATTCCTTTCTTCCCTTCTTTCCCACTCTCTTCCTCCTTTCTTCTCTCCTTCCTTCTCTCCTTTCTTCCTTCCACATAGAGTACCACACTATGATATTCTGGTGTTCTGCCCAAAGGAATTTTTATTACGGAAACTTGTTTATATATCTTGGGATTTCCTTTTTTAAGTATAATTCTTTAAACCCAAATCACTGGCTCACTTTGATTGGTCAATCAGTTATACTTGGTCTTTGTTTGAAATTTGATTGACTAAGAATGAATGTATATATAATTGTAACTGTTTTGACCAGAAACCCAAAGGGTCTTCTCCCCTCAGATAGTCTTTTTTTTGACTAAGTAAATTCTTTATGGGTTATTCTTTGTGTCCTTTAATTTTTTTAACCTAGCCTTCATCAATGAATGAACACTACCTCAGACGAACTGAGATCTGTTAAAAAACCTTAGGTTATAAAGTTCCAGGCCTCCCATTGCATTCAGACCCATTCCAAGTCATCCTGTTCCATATCAGGTTTCTGGATCCAGGAAGAGAAAATTCATAGTCCTCACTTAAATCCAATTCAAGTTCATCCTTGGCATCTTGTCTCTGATATAGTCCTCTTCAAGAAAGAATGACAAACAACAACAGCAAAAATAAAACCAGCCTATATGCTTAGGTAATCTAAATAATTTTTTGCCTTTGGTAGGGAAGGGGGTGATAAAAATATAAACTGGCACTTACTGGTATCCATGGTAAACAAGAACTCTTAAGTATGATGGCTTAAACTTTTGTGGAGTTTGGAGAAGCCTAGAAACTCATGATCAGAATACTTTAAAATGCATACAATACATGGTATTGTGAAAGTGATTAT
The DNA here is from genome assembly GCF_037893015.1 of Macrotis lagotis. Lineage (NCBI taxonomy): Eukaryota > Metazoa > Chordata > Mammalia > Peramelemorphia > Peramelidae > Macrotis > Macrotis lagotis. Next base: position 146,913,134 of record NC_133663.1, on the reverse strand, counting down.
TAAGTACTCAGACATCATTCAACAGAAGAGAAAAAAAGTAACACTTTTCCAAGCATTCAAAAATTGTCAATTTAGATGTAGATACAAAATCATTATTTCATTCTTCCTATACTATTCCACACTTTCAATACTCATAAGATATATAAATTGAGTCAGAATCATAAACATTAGGAACTAAAAGGATCAATAACTGTAGTCATAATCTACTTTAACTCCCTTAATTTACAAAGGAAGACACATTGATGTCCTGAGAGTTTAAGTGATTTTTTCATTATGCATTTTTCTCTTTCATTTACTTGTTTTCCAGTTGATGAACTGGAATAAAATATTTTTTGATTCTTTTTCTCAAGTTGTCTGTGATGCATAACTTTGAATTCTTTGGATGTTCCATATTGAGGTTTCATGAATGAGAAAGTGAAGAACTTATAAAGATCTCATGTTAAATTAAGCAATTAAAATTCCTTTTATTTGACCTTTCTTGTCTATGTGAAGATGCATTTTCTTGAAAAGATATAGCATGTGACAAAACTTTTAGTGCACATTTAAACTTTGGTAATCATAAAAATATTAATGATGTAGACTTAAAAGACAATATTTGAAAGACTGATTATTTGCAATTTACAGCATTGAAATGTTTCTTATTAGAATTCAGCATAACCATCTTCTTGGGCTATTCATTGCTCTAGTAAAGTTTCAAACATTGCAAAGTGTTCAACAGATAATAGTCAGTAACTAAAGAGATTGTACATGTATAATCTTTATCCTAAAGTGATCCAAAGAATAAAGTTTTGATTCATACAAGATAATTTTGACATGGCACCACAATAAAAATCTAAAAAGATAGATGATTTGACAGAAATGACCAAGTAAAAGACTTCTCTATGGATGCACTGGTCATATAAGAAGTAACATATAGAAACTGAAATAGACTAGCAGTGTCCTTTCTTGTAAAAATTGAGACTCGATTTATTATTCAAAATTTAGACAGATTTATACAACATATGACTCTATACATATATGTACATGGTTGTTTTTATTCAGTCATTCAATCAGTTAGTTGTGGATGATTCTTTGTAATCCTCTGGAGGATATTGGCAAGGACTCAGGAGTGGTTTCCCATTTCCTTATCCAGAATCGTACAGGGTCAAATAGCTATGAATTTGAACTTAGGTCTTCCTGCTTCCAGATCCACTGAGTCACTATAGCTATATTCTATGTATTATGTATAAATGCATGTATAATACATGTATCCACATGTGTGGCTACATATGCATATATATTTGTACTTATATATGCATATTTTGATAATTTCCCCTTGTCTTTGTCACTTTTACAAAACATTATAGAACTCTGAACATATTACTTTAAAATATTTCAGTATTCTTAGATTCTATCTTTTTAGGATATATTGGTAATATATCTGGTAATATTTTAACCAGGAACAAAATATAATAATCTCAATTACTGTATTTTAAAAATTAATATCCATGGAGGCATATTTTATGCATAATTCATGTATAAATAAAAATGATCTTCTTATCAAAAGTAATTTACAATCTAATTCCATATAAATTATTTCTATATTAATATTATGAATGGGAAAATATTGTATATGCATATGTTGAAGTAGGAGTTTTTCCTGGGATTCACAGAGAGAATGCTTGAAATGGAGTCTCTTTAAGTCATAGCTTAAACATCACAAAAGTCAAGTAATGATAATGTCTAGTTGGGGGGGGGGGGGAGAATAGCAGGAGCATCTTATATGACCTTTTATATGGATGTTGACAAGGACCTCAGAACTCAAAGGACAAACCTTTTCTGCGGCGATGGTTTGGCATAGGCCAAAAGTCTACATGGTATGGTTATTAGGCTACATAAGCAACTATATGATGGGAACTTAAGAATTGCATTTAAATTGAGATGCTAATTAAGAGAGAAACATCAAAGTCGTTATTCTGGAGTACGTGGTCTCACAGAGTGGGATTATACCAAGATGGGGGCCTGGATGATATATGAACATTTATAAACCTCTTTAATTTACTGTTGAGTCTTGCAGACTGAATTTAAATGACCTAGTCATCTTTCTCTATTGCAGATAGCATCTAGGATTGGTCATTGATATTATGAATGGGGCTGAAAGTATATTTTATGATATGCACTGAATTGTTTTTATTTTGATGGTTCAATATTCTGACAACTATGCTTGACTATTTGAGCATATTAGCTACCTATTACCTATTCCTAAAGGACTTGCTAGAATTTTAGGTGATTGTCATTAAAGCACACCAAACTGAAAGATGTCTATATGATTTTGTCAAGGAAAAAAATTTTTAATGTACTCTTTCTTTGGGTAACTCAGTTCATATGATAACTAAATTAACCAAGTACAAGTAGACTATTTAGAGTGCTCACTAATGGTGCAAAGAAAAACTGAGTAACAAGTCATTTCATTTTTATATTGATTTCTATCATTGCAACTTCCTTATTCAAAGATCACATTTCACTACATGTAATATTAGCATATTTTGCACTCTGATTCCCTTGTCTTTATATTTTCCCCTCTCAATTTATAAACTTTATTGAACATAATTTTAAAAGTTGAATAATTTTCTGGTGATCAAAGTTAGTGACTTTGCCATAGTCATGTAGATACTGTATATGTGAAGCTATACACGATAATACTACAGTTAACATTCATAAAGTAGTTCTTGGGTGCCAGATACTATGCTCTTCTCAACATTATATGACTATAGAGGTCCTGTTATAACTTTACAGGTAATCTAGCCCAACCCTTGCCTAAACTAGGAATACTTTACAAAATTCTCAAGTGACCTTAGTGCATAACTATAACACATACAATTAGTATAAGTAAAACCAGAGATTTATATTCTTTCATTACACTGCAAAAATATATATTTTTACAGGATGATTTCCTATCTACTTCCTTATCTCTGTCTTTTTAAAATCTGTATTCAGGGATTCTACCTGAGAAATCTCCTTGACACTGACAACCACAAATATGTAGTAAACTCTTTGATCTCTCATTCTGCCCCAGTCTCTTTTCCAGTCTTACAAATTTTCTGACATTTCTCCCTGGATTCTCAGATCATGATAAACTCAAAATAGTAAAGGCAGAAATTCTTGTATTTTCCCTAGAGTTCGAGAAAAGTTTCTTTTTCCAATATACCTTAGATTATTCAAAGAATGTTTTAGGTGTCTAAAATCAGATGACTTAAAGTTTGTAGAAATCATGGTTCTCATGTTATTCAGATTGGTTAGTTTCTTTTATATACCAGCAAATTATATCCAAAAGAATACCGTGCTATATCTGTTGTAAAATATAAATGAATAAAAAACTTTAATAAGTATATTCAACATAAACTCTTTCCTCTGATTCTTCAGAATCTGAGAGTCCAAAAATAAGATCTACTTCAAACTCATGCCGACCAATTATCAAAATCCCTTATGGTAGATAAATAATTGGATCTGTATTAATAATACTACTTTGTAGTCTTCAAGAATGAGCTCTGTTTGGATTTTGGAACTTTCTGTCTTATCATAAGGAGAAATCACATTTTTATTCACTCCGGTTTATTTCCTGGTTTTCTCATTCCACCGAGCAAGATGGGCTACTGAAGTGATATTTTGTTATGATAAATGCAAAGCAAGAAAGGTTATTTTATTTTTAAAGGATTTGCTCTCCTGGAGGTTTGGCTATACAAATTCAAAACTTCTAAAATATAAATTCTCATTGGAAAAGAGAATCAGTTTTCTAGCACATATTAAGATAACCCACCCTGTATTTTTTCCTTCCTTTATTTTTTTAAAATTGAATTTTATTTTGCCATTTATATATAATAGCAATTTTATCACTGATTTTATTTTAAAATTCCAACTTATGTCTCCTTCCCAACCCTCCCCCTCTTTGAAAATGATGTAAGATAAATTATACTTGTGCAAAACAAATTTGCATAGTAACTATATAGCAAAAGAGACAAAAAAAGAGAAAGTTGAAAATGAAGTACATTTCAGTCTGTATTTAATCTTTATTCATTCTTTTTTTGGAGGACATCATTTTTCATTATAACTACTTCAAAATGATCTTGGCTGATTATATTGCTGAAAAGAAATAAGTAATTAATAATTGATCATTATAGAATATTGTTTTTATTATATGCCATATTCTTATGATTCTTTTCACTTTGTGTCAGTTCTTATATGTCTTTCAAGGTTTTCTTGTTAGCATTTTGCTCCTCATTTATTTTTTATTTTGTTATTACATAAATATTTATTTGTTTTCCAATTACATATGATAGTTTCTACCAATAATTTTTTGTGAGGTTTGAATTTTACAATTTTCCTCCCTCCCTCTCTTCCTTCCCCTCCCCCAACAGAAGGCAATCTGATATCAGCTTTACATCTGCATTTATAATAAGCATAGATCTAAATTGGATATGTGAGAGAAGAATCAGATCCAAAGGGAAGAAAGAAAACAATAGTGGTGGCAAAATTACATATTACATAAGACAACTTTTAAAAATTGAAGATAATAAGTTTTGGTCTTTTTTTAACCTTCATAGTTCTTTTTCTGGATATAGATGGTATTCTTCATCACAAATTCCCCAGAATGGTCTGTAATCATTGCACTAATCAAATGTTGTTCCCCTTTGTTTGTTTGTTTTGTTTTTGCAAGGCAGTGGGGTTAAGTGACTTGTTCAAGGTCACACAGCTAGGTAGTTATTAAGTGTCTGAGGTTGAATTTGAACTCAGGTCCTCCTGACTACAGAGCCATTGCTCTATCCACTGCACCACCTAGCTACACCTGTTCATCATATCTTATAGCACAATAGTACTCCATCACAATCATATGAGACAATTTGTTCAGTTATTCCCCAAATGATGGATATCTCTCACTTCAAATTTTTTGCCACCATTAAAAGAGCTGCTATAAATATGGTCTGTACATACATGTTTACATATACATGTGTGTATGAGTATGTATATGTATGACCACATATACACACACATCTAGGTCTGTTAAAAAGTATATATGTGTATGTATTTGTATATATACATATATATATATATGTTTGGTGTATACATATATATATATGTATATGAATTTTTGGTATACAGAATTATTAGTGATATTTCTGGGCAAAACTTAATGCAATTTTATTTTCTTTGGCTTATTTAAAAATTCATTCTAGAATGCTTGAATCAACTTATAACTCCACCAATAGTACATAAATATATCAATTTTTCCATGTCCCTTCCAACATTTATTCATTTCTGTAATATTCCCTTATTTGATAGGTCTAAGGTAATACCACATAGTTGTTCTTATTTGCATTTCTCTTATTAATAGTGACTTGGATCATTTTTAAATATGTGTCTAGGTGGGTTTGATTTCTTCTTTTTTAAAAAAAAATGCCTGTTTATTATCTTTGGCCATTCATTTATTGATGGGAGAATGACTTGTATTGAGAAAATAGGCCTTATTCTGAGAAATTCTGTGAACTCTGCAATCTTCTCAATTTTTTCAGCTTTCCTTCTAATCTTGTCTGCATTGGCTTTATTTGTACAAAAAAAACTTTGGAATAAAATGTAATAAAAGTATCCATTTTAATTTTTGTATTGTTTTCTTTCTTTTGCTTTGTCATAAATGCTTCCTTTATCTGTAGATCTGACAGGTATGTTTTTCCATACTTCCCTACTTATGTCTAAATTATGCACCATTTTGACCTTATGCTGTGAAATGTTGGTTTTTGATATTTTTGGCCAATCTATTCTTCAGTTTTCCCAGAAATTTTTGTCAAATCATTAGTTTTAGTTTCCAAAGTTAGTTTGTTAGATTTATACCTTACTACTGTGTTATATGTTCCTAATGAATTTTATTGTTCCACTATTACTTTTTGCTCAATACTAGATGGTTACTGCTTTGAAATATAGTTTGAGATCTGGTACTGTTACTTTCTTTCACATTAAAAAAATAATTCCCTTCTTATTCTTTACCACTTTTTTCTTCCAGATAAATTTTGCCATTTTTTTTCTAGATTCATGAGATCATTTTTGGTAGTTTAGTAACACTGAATGAGAAAATTAATTTAGGTGAGATGTTCATTTTAATTATTTTGATTTGACCTACCCATGAAGAATCAATACCTTTCCATTTATTTAAATCTGATATTATTTTTTTTTGTGAAAAGTGTTTTTAATTGTGCTCACCTGGTTTCTGGCTTTCTCTAAATATATTTATACTCTCAAATATTTTCTATTATCTACGATCATTTTAAAATCTAAATTTCTCTATTTCTTGCTAATAGACTTTCTTGGCAATATAGAGAAATGCTTATGATTAGAAACTATTTTTAAGTAAAGTGAATCAATTGTAGAAATTTATTATTAACCTGAATTGACATATCTCTGAGAAGGTTATCAAAAACTTGTCAGTAATAGGAAAGAAAGTCAAAAGCATAATTTCCCCCCATAAACAAAATGCACCTATGCTCTATGTGGTGATATCTTGGCACTCAGAGGGGGGAAGCAGAACAGAATCAATATCAAAGGATCATAGATGCAGAAATAGAACAGGCTTACAAGTCTCTGTATTCTAATTCCTTCATTTAGATTAAAAACTGAGATCCTTTCAGGTTAGAAGACACTGATACTACAAATGACATCAAAGACAGTCAGGATTAGGACTCAGGAATTTAACCTCATTCCTCTTTTTTCAACATTTTCTCAAACCATCTTTTCAAAAAAAAAAATTCTTACATATTCTAACATAATGAGGACATGACTTAATATATATATATATATATATATATATATATATTTCTCAGTATTAAGGACATAAATTATAACAGACTGTAATTTAGCAAATCTGTCTAGACAAATTCAAAGGTGACTCATAAAAATTAAGTGGCATGACTTAGGTAAATTAGATAGTAAGCATCAGAAGAAGCATGTAAACCAAGCTCCATATTGCAAGCCCTTCACTCTCCTTCTACATTAATACCTTAAATTTCTAAATAGTTTATGCATAGCATTCATGTCACCATATTTCTAGCATGTCTGACTACTACAGCAACTACAATTCAATAATATCATCCTTGAAGTGGTTTCTATTCTCAAAATGAATAATCAGAATACTCCCTAAAGAAACCTATCAGAATATTCAGACAATGATAATTATTTTAATGTTCTTTTGACAAGGAAATGTCATGCTATAAATATGTCATTTGTAATTCTGCATTGGTTAAGGTCATCACAGAGGAGGAAAATTTGTTTCCTCTTTTAAAAAATGACCTCATAAATGTCTTTAAGATTCTTTGCTCTGATACAAATGAATCTTCTTGTGGAAACATGAACTTTTAGTAGGTTATTTTTAAACCACTGAGTTGTCATGATGCCATGGAGAGCTTGGTCATAGCGATGCCCAGTACATAAGAGTTACTTAATGGTCAGTAAGTTTGCAAGTAAATTGTCATTTTGCTGCAGTTCAATTTAGGTGCCCCAGATATTCAGGTTTGTAGCAATCTGGAGTTAATTTAGTCAGTTCATATCAAGTCCTAGAAAATTGATTTATTTCTCTCAAATTCAAGGAATTATCTCCTTTAAAAATAAGTTTCATAATTACAGCAAGTATTAAAAATTTCTAACAGATTAATTTATGTTGATTAGATAACACATTTATTTCCAGAAGGGAATTTCTACTTCAGATATACCACTAAATCAAAATATTTCTTTGTAGGTACAGTGTATGTATACAGAGTTAAGACAGTGCCTTCTGGAATAGGATTACCCAGGATTCTCTTGCCTTGGTTGTGTTGGCAATTTTTACAGGATTGAGGAAAAGCTACCATATATTTCAACATGATCCTCTTATAGAACTCTAAGCATATGTTTTGGGTCTTTTATTCAAATTATGTGTTCCTTACTTTATAGAGAGTCAGTAATCTTTCTTTTCATCCTCTGGGCTTTTTTTAAAGTTTTTGCAAGGCAAATGTAGTTAAGTGGCTTGCCAAAGGCCACATAGCTAGGAAATTATTAAGTGTCTGAGGTCGGATTTGAACTCAGGTACTCCTGATTCCAGGGCCGGTGCTCTATCCACTGTGCAACCTAGCTGCCCATCATCCTCGGGGGTTTTGATTTTGATCAGTCAAAGGAAAAAAAAAATAGGCCTATTGACCATAAGTTGCTTCTTAAATGAAGAGATCTAGATACTGAGCTTCTAGCTACTCCATTAAATCTGAATTCAAAGGTCTGTACTGTTTGTTCTGATGCCATAGTATGTTTTTTGATTACCTATTACTTATAATTAGTTCTCTCAATATTATTTATAATGTAATTCTAAAATCTTACTATAAATTGAATCTAAACTGGACTACCGACATGGAAATGGAAAAGTACATAGACAGTAACAAATAAGCAATTTCCATTGGATCTTAGGGTCATCTGGTTATTGATTTTATTCAACTAAGACTCTATTGAATTACTTCAAGACATGATTATTTCTGGAATTGATTGACTGATTCAATCTACATATCTAAAAATGAAAACCCCAACTAATTTTATAATGTGCTTCCTATAACTAAACATAATATATCAGTCATGGTCAGAAAGAAGTTAGTTTTTGTTGTTCAGACACTTAGTTATGCCATTTAGGATTTTCTTGACAAAGATGTCAGGTACTGTTTCCTTCTCCATTTCATTTTGCAAATGAGAAAGCTGAAGAAAAGAGGGTTAAGTGACTTTCCCACAATTAAACAGAATATCTATGGCCACATTTGAACTCAGATCTTCCTGATTATAGGCCAAATGCCCTATCCACTGTACCATTTAGGTACCAAGAAGCTAAATAGACTGGAACCATCGCACTCTACTTCTCAATAATAAGGGATTGCATTAGTTGTCATGATTATACAGAATTTGTCATCTACTAAACTCTTTACCTTAATCTCTAGATAAGCAGTTAATTTTTTTGAAACCAAGTATAGCACTATCCATTTATCTTTTTAAAATCATAAAGGTTTGGCTTTTAATTTTGGACTTTCATGAACTTTTTTTATATCATCCTTTTTCTATGGAGAAATTTTATAAGAAATTCATCTATTACTTAATTCAAATAATAGGATTTGGACAGGTTCAGAGGGAGAGGCTTGGAATTCTTCACTAAAGGAAGTATGTTAATCACTGAAGAATGAGTTCAGGTAGGTTACCATTGTCCTTTAGGGTTCATCTTAGCATAGAGTTGTCTCAGTTCATTAGTCAATTGTGAATGGTTGGGAAATAGATTTTTGAGGTTCTGAAACTGTCCACAGATATGTAAGTATATAAAGTTCAATGAAGGAACTGAGCCAAGGTAGTCCTTAAAGAGATGTAGGCGAATGGACATGATTGGCATAGATTTGTGGTATGTGCTAAAGATAAAGATTGGTACAGGTGCTAGACTTACAGAAAAGGAAGATCTGCTAATTTTCTATTTTAAATTTCATATTATTTTATTTTTGAATTAAATGCAAGGACAATTTTAACATTCATTCAAAAAAGTATTTTGAATTCCAAATTTTCTCCCTCTTTTCTTCCCCTTGATTATCTTTAAAACAGTAACAATTTGAAAAAGGTTATATATGAGCAATCATGTAAAACATATTTCTATTCTAGTCATATTGTAAAAGAAAAAACACAGTAAAACAAGAAAAATCAGGTGTTTTTTTTTTAATTTGAAAAGATTGTGCTTAGTTTTGCATTCAGACTCCATATGTACTTTTTTCTAGATATGGACAGCATTTTCCATCATAAGTCATTTGGAAATGTTTTGGATCATTATATTTCTAAGAAGAATTGTCATTCAAAGTTAATCATAACTCACTATAATTGTTGCTTGTGTACAGTGTTCTCCTAGATCTGATCACTCAATTCAAATAACTTTTTCCAGGATTTTCTAAATCCTGCCTGCTCATTATATCTTATCATATAATAGCATTCATTTACCACAACTAAATTTGACATTCCACAATTGATGGGCATCCCTTCAATTACCAACTCTTTGCCACAAATAAAAGGCACCTCTATAAATATTTTTGTACATTGATGTCTTTCCCTTTTTTATGATCTCTTTGGGATAAAGAACTAATAGTGGTATTGTTGGATCAAATGGTAAGCACAATTTGATTGTTCTTTCAGCTTAGTTCCAAAATTGCTCTCCAAAATGGCTGGTTCAATTCACAACTTCAGCAACAATGCATTAATGTCCAAATTTTCCTAACTCTTCTACAACACTTTACCATTTTCCTTTTCTGTAACATTAGTCATTCTGATAGGTATGAAACAGTTCTTCTAATTTTTTTTGCTTTTCTCTAAACAATAGTGTTGGTGAGTATTTTTAATATCATTATGGATAACTTTGATTTCATTTATTGCTTTCTCACAACCTTTGGCCACTGATCAATTGGAGCATTACTTACTGTCTTACATGTTTTATTTTATTCTCTACAAATCTGAGAAATAAGACCTTATCAAAGATGCTTTGTAAAAAGTGTTTCTCAATTTTATGCTATCCTTCTAATCTTGATAAAATGTGCTAATTTTGAATGTTACTTAGATATTTACAAACAAGAAAGATGGGGTACAAAAATGTTATTGTTTGATTTCAAAGTATGTTTGGTAACTAAATTCTAATATATTTAAATGCCATGGTCAGAAAGACTTCCTGAGGAGAATCATAGAACAAATACAATAAAATTCCTATTCTCTCTAAACTAATTTACCTGGAGAAATAATCAGATCCCATGGTTTAAATTATCATCCCTATGCATGTGACTTGCAGATATTCTTGTCTATACCTAACCTCTCTCGACATCTAGTCTCACATCCCCTTCCTTTTAGATATCTCAAACTAGATGTCCCATAGATGTCTTACTGTACTCATATATCCAAAACTATAGTCATTATCTTTTCCTCAATATCTTATCTTCCTAACTTCCTAATGATTGAAAAAGTACTATACCAAAGTTATCTAGGCTCTTCCAAGGTAGGTTTCATCCTGAACCCTTGGTTCCCCTCACTCCTCATATCCAACCAATCAGTAGTCAAATCCTACAATTTCTACCTTTATATCTCTCATATAAGTTTTACTCTCTCCTTTAATGCTGCTTCAATTGTAGTACAAATCGCATTACCTTTTGCCTGCACAATTGCCATAATTTTTTGCTTGATCTCCTTGCCTCAAGTATCTCCCAATTTGAATATATCCTCTCTTCCAGAGTATTCAAGTGAAGGTTTAAAATTGAAAGCCTGAAGCTTTTATCCTCATTTAATTAACTCCAATAATTTCCAAGGAGAATCAGGATCAAATATAAACCACATTTTGTTATTTTTCTTTCATTTTCTTTCATAAACTTTCCCATTCTTACTCATCTAATCATATATCCCTTACTCCTTCCCAGTCTGTGATTCAGTGAGGTGGCCCTTGCTATTTCTTCCTCAAGACACTCCATCTCCCAACTCATAATATTTTCAATTGCTATCCTTCATGTTTAGAATGTTCTCCCTTTTCAACTCTACCTCTCTAATTTCCCTGACTTCCTTCAAGTCTCAGGAAAAATTCCTTTTTCCACAAAAGACCTTTCCTAGACTCTTTAAACTTTGCTTTTTTCCCCCTCTGAAATACAATTTACCCTCCATAATGTCTTATTTGTGCCTAATTGTACAAATGTTGTCTCATCCAGCTAGTGAACACCTTTAAAATAGGGACTTTTAAAAAATCTTTCTTTCTATCCCTACATGTAGCATACTGCCTGACTCATAGTAGGTACTCAAATAATGCTTGGTGAGTGACTACGTGACATGATATGCTTGAAAATTGTGAAAAAAGTTCTTAAAAACATTACAATTTTCAATGTTCATTTAAATTCAGATGATAGAGAAATATGACAGAAACAAAATCATGGTCCTGTTGTGAGGATCATATGAAGTTATTTGCAAAGAGCACTTCAAACCTTAACTTTTAGATTAATACTATTACTGTTATATCATTTAATGACATACACTGAATTGCAGGGAAGAATTTTGGTTCTTTCCATTTTTCACTGCAGTGGCATTAATTTTCTACTCTATTCTCTCTCCTCTTCGGAGCAAGGTTTTACAGTGTCTAGGGCATCTGACCTAGAGTCAGGAAGACCTAAGTTCAAATCAGATACTTCATATCTGGGTGATACTAGGTAAGTATCTTGCCATGCTTATCTCAAAATACCTCCCAAAAAACAAAGAATAATTTAGCAAAGTAAAAATATTCACATTATCAGTCACTCCCATGCCTTTTATCCTGATTTGCTAATTACATCCATGTTTCATTCAATTATATTTTTCCCATTTTTGATTCCTTGCTATGTCTGTTTCTAAGAATCAGTCCTAGAGTTTCTTTTCTTTTCCTTTCTAGGCAATCTCATCTATTTTCAGTTTCTAGCAAAACTTCTGGGGTATATAGATATCTCCAAAATATATTTATGCATCTCTACTCTTGAGCTCTTTTCTGAAAGTCAGATACATGTCTGAGAATGTCTATAATGCATAAATATCCCTTTTTTGTATTAGATAGTTCATCAAGTTCACTACTTCTTTTTTCATTCATAAACCTGGCCTTTTTTTTTCTGAATGCTAACTCCATTTATATTATCCCATTTTTGTAACTGGAGATTATCTTCAAATCATTCCTTTCACACTTTTTTCCCCACTTGACAAGTCTTATTTATACCACATATTCATCTCTCATTCCTTGGCTTTGTTGTTTCTTTTTTTTTTTCCAGCTACATGCAAAGGTAGTTTTCAAAATACAGTGGATAGAGAACTTGCCCTGGAGTCAAGAGAACCTGAGTTCAAATGAAACCTAGACACTTAATAATTACCTAGCTGTGTGACCTTAGTCAAGTTACTTAAACCAACTGTCTTGCAAAAACAAACAAAATTCATCTACTAGCAAGTTTATGAGTTCTGCATTTTTCTACTACCCTCTATTCCTACCCCCACCCCATAGCAGCAAACAAACTGGTAAAAGTTATGCATTTACAATAATTTTAATATATTTCCATATTAATGATGTTGTGAAAGAGGATTTAGAAATAAGGGGAAAATTACAGCCATGAGAAATAAAGTAATAATATAAAAGAAATTTGAGAAAGTGAACATGGTAAGCTTGACTCTGTATTCATGTACAGTATATTTTTTCTCTGATGTGAAGATGACATTTTATACAACAGGACTCGTAGGGATAGTCCTTGATCATTGAATTGCTAAAAGAAGCTATATCCATCATAGTTATCGTCTCACAATGTTGTTGTTAATGTGCATAATGTTCTCTTGGTCCTGCTCACTTCATTCAGCATCAAATTATGCAAGACTTTCTAGGATTTTCTAAAATTCTCCTGCTCATAATTTCTTACAAAACAATAATACTCTAGTACTCCATGGTATTCATATTCCATAATTTGTTCCCCAATTGATGGGTATCATCTCAATTTCCAATTCTTTGCATTAAAAAAGAACTGCAATAAATATTTTTGTATATATGAATCTTTTCCCCCTTTTTATGATCTCTTTGGAATAAAGACTTAGTAATGGCTTTGCTGCATCAAAGGGCTCATACAGTTTTATTTCCCTTCACTTATAGTTCCAAACTGATCTCTAGAATGGTTGGAGCAATTCAGCACTCCAAGACTGCATAAGTATCCCAATTTTCTCATCCTCTCTAATACTGATCATTTTCCTTTTTTTTTTGTCATCTTAGCCAATCTGATAGATGTGAGGTGGTACCTCAGAGTTGTTTTAATTTGCATTTCTCTAATCAATGAATATTTAGTGCAATTTTTCATAGGATTATAGAAAAAATTATTTCTTGACTAATCTGTAGACATATCAAACACAAATGTGTATTTACAATGTTCACTGCTGAGGGAAGGAGGTGGGAAGGGAGGGTAGAAGAATATAATATGCATATGTATGTGGATTAATATAATAAAAAATTAAATATAATAATATGAATATAATAAAATATAAATAAAATATAAATGTGGATGTGGATGAATGTAGAAAATTTTTGGACTACCTGAAAACTATGAAAAGAAAAACAACCTAGGCATAATCTTTCAAGAAATTTTCAAGGAAAACTGCCCTAATATTCCAGAGGCAGAGGTAAAAATGAAATAGAAAGAATACAGTGAATCACCTCCTGAAAGAGATATATAATTGAAAACTCCCAGGAATATTTTAGCCAAATTTCAGAACTCCCAAGTCAAGGAGAAAATACTGCAAGTTGTCAGAAGGAAACAATTCAAATAGACAGGATAGCTAAAGATTTTGTAACCTTTACATTAAGGTATCAAAGGACTTAGACTATGATATTATGGAAAGCAAAAGAGCTTAGATTACAACCAAGAATCAACTACTCAGCATAAGTGAACATATTCTTTCATGATTTTCCCACATCCCACTCATTTCTCTTCCAAGTTTTTTTTCAACCTCCCTTATTTGATTTTCAAAATGCTTTTTGAACTCTTCTATAGCCTAAGACCAATTCACATTTTTTTCCCTAAAGATTTGGATGAAGAAGCTTTGACTTTATCTTCTTCTGAGTGTATATTTTTATCTTCAATATGATTTTAGTATCTACATAGAGTTAGATTTCTTTTTCTCCTGTTTCTTGTTAATTTCCCAAGTCTATGGCTTGATATTAACTTTTTGTTCAAGTAGATCTCTACTTCCCAGGTTTAGGATGTATTTTCTCAAGCTTTTGAGGATTTTTGCACCTATTTTCAGAGATACTTCTAAGCCTATGTGCGTTTTCAATTTTTACAAAGTCTTATAAGAAGTTTTGACTACTCTTCTTGCCTGTACTGTGGACTGTGAATGACCGCCAGCACTCCTTTCTGCCCTGGAACTGAGAGGAGGGTCTCTGATCTGTTGAAGCAGTAAGCACTTTTGTACTTCTTGGTTGTGTCCTGTCCAGGAAGGTACACATTGACAAGGAGGTTGACACATGCATTGCCAAGGTTAGTTCAGTATTTGGGAGACTGTGATAGAAGGTGTGGGAGATAAGAGGCATTAGACTAACTACCTAATTGAAGTTCTACAGAGCCATTGTACTGACCTTATTGCTACATCCCTGTGTAGCCTGATCATTCTATCAGCACCATTCCAGAAAACTGCATTACTTGCATTTAACTTGTCTTAGAAAGATTGTGAAGATTACCTGGCAAGAGAAGACACTTAGCTATAAAGTCAAGCATTAGAACATTACTACAGAGAATGCAACTATGATGGACTGGGCACATTGTTAGAATGCTAAAAATATGCTTGCCAGAAATGCTATTGATGGGGAACTCACACAGGGCCAGTGCTCACAAAGATGTCAGAAGAAACAATATTGTGACATCCTAAAGGTCTCTCTTAAGAACTTTAGAATTCATTGTATATTATTGTATAGCACGGGAGACACTGGCACACAACTGCCCAGCATGGCATTTCCTCATCAGAGAGGGTGCTGCACTTTATGAGAAAGGCAAAACTGAAGTACTTATAAGCACTTGTGGCATATATATATATATATATATATATATATATATATATATATATATATATATATACATAACCTTAAACACCCCAGGCGATCACATGGACTATTATGCTCAACCTTTGGAACATCAATTCAAATTCATGATCAGCCACTCAGCCACTTTGTTATTTGTTTGAAACATATTGATGTCATTTTGATCTTTTTTTTTTTTGCTAATGAAGGACAAGAACCAACCAACTAACCAAAAAACCAACATTCAGTTCAACTCTCCCATTAGAAGTAGAATTCTCAAGAGCCATAAGCATCATCAAATTATAATCAGTTTATACCATGCTAACTTTCCCAGAACCCTCTATAGAAATATAATCCTCATGGGTTAAAATATCACATAAATAAAAATCATTTCATGGTCCATTTATAATAACGTACTCCAAATAATTTCTCTCAAACTTTCTCAATAGATATTCAGCCCTCATGAGTTAATATATTATGCAAAGTAAAGTGTTTCCATGATCCTTTCATATTCACCCTGTCTGAGTATCTCCTTCCAATTCCTTCTATGGAAATGCAATCGTCATTAGTTTCTTGTAAGGCAAAAAATCACATTCATGATCAATGTATAACCACATCATCTCATTAAGTATGCCTTTTAATCTATCCTAAGAGAAATATAATGTTCAATAGTTAGGAATAATTTCTTCCTGTGTAGGTATGTATAGAGTTTAATGTTATTTAATATCATTTTCCCCCATTCTATTTACCTTTTTACATAGCTCTTGACTCTTGTATTTGAAGAGTGAATTTTTTGTTCAGCTTTAGTCTTTAATCTTTAGGTAAATTAGAAAGTACTCTATTTTCTTGAAAATCCACATTTTCCCCTGAACATATATGCTGAATATTTCAGAGCAGTTGCTTCTGTCTTATAATCCATATTCCTTTGTCCTCTGGAATATCATATTCCAGGCCATTTGATGCTTTAATGTTTTTTAAATTAATTTATTTTCATCCATATGCACATGCAAATTTCCAACTTACAAAGTTTGCCTCACCCTCCATTCTCACCCCCCTCCCCTCAGCAGGGAAAAGTTAGAATAGCATTGTACAT
Organism: Macrotis lagotis; assembly: GCF_037893015.1. Taxonomy (NCBI): domain Eukaryota; kingdom Metazoa; phylum Chordata; class Mammalia; order Peramelemorphia; family Peramelidae; genus Macrotis; species Macrotis lagotis. The sequence continues at coordinate 146,896,455 of NC_133663.1, read as the reverse complement.
ACATATTTTGATAAATGTTTACAAATTAGTAATTTTCTGCATGAGGAATTAGGATTATGGGAAAGAGATACATAAGAGATAATTTTAATAACATGTTCATCAGATTCTTAAGGGTTGTTTTTCTTATTTGTGTGTGTTTTGTTTTGTTTTTCTTCTTCCGGGTGGGGATAATATAGACCATGAACAGTCCAATACAGTTGCCCTAGCTCTCTGAACTGTGGAGAGGAGCTGTTTCCATAATGGTTGTTCATTTCATAATGTTGATGTTGATGTGTGCATTGGCTCTGCTTGCTATGCCCAGCATCAGATCCTATAAGTCATTGCATGCTTCTCTAGAGTCTGACCATTTATGGTTTCTTATAGAACAATAGTATTCCATAGCATACATGTACCATAACTTACTTAGTCATTCCCCCATTGATGGGCATCCCCTTAACTTTCAATTCTTTTCCAATACAAAAAAAAGCTAAAATGAATATTTTGGAATGTATGGGACTTTTCCCATTGTTCTATAATTTATTCTTGATATAGACCTAGAATTGGGATTGCTGGATCAAAGGATATGCACAATTTTATTGTTCTTTGGTCATAGTTCCATATTACTCTTCAGAAAGGTTGGATTCGTTCACTACTCTACCAGCAATGCATCAAAGTCCTAATCCTCCCACAACTTCTCTGGCATTGATCATCACCCTTTATCTCATCTTGACTAATCTAATAGGCATGTTATGATACCTCACTGTTGTTTTAATTTGTGTTTCATTAATCAATAATTATTTGGAGCATTTTTCATATATATATATATATATATATATATATCTTTAATTTCTTCATTTGAAAACTGTTCATATCCTTTGACTATTTATCAATTGGAGAAGGACTTGTGATCTTATAAATTTGATACAATTCCCTATATATTTTAGAAATGAGACCTTTATCAGAACTCCTAATTGTGAAGATTGTTTCCCAGTTTTCTGCTTTCCTTCTAATTTTGGCAGCATTGATTTTATTAGTGCAAAACATTTCTAATTTAATATAGTTAAAATCATTCATTTTGCAGTTTATGATCTGCTCTAATTCTTGCTTGGTCATAATTTTATCCCTTTTCCATAGATCAGGTAGACAGAGTATTTTTGCCCTATTAATTTATCTATGGTATCGCCGTTTATGTATAAATACTGTACATATTTTGACCTTATTTTATTATAGGTTGTAAGATGTATATCTATGCCTAGTTTTTGCCATGCTATTGTCCAGTTTTCCCAACAATTTTTGTCAAATAGTGAGTTCTTATCCCCGAAGCTGATGTCTTTGCATTTATCAAATAGTAGATTGCGGTAGTCATTTACTGCAGTTTCTTTTGAACTTATCTATTACTCTATTTCTTAACCAGTAGCAGGCAGTTTTGATGACTGCTGCTTTATTGTATCGTTTTAGATCTGGTAGAACTAGGCCACCATCCTTTACATTTTTTTCCTCAATTCCCTTGCTATTCTTCCCCTTTTGTTGCTCCAGATGCGTTTTGTTACCATATTTTTTCCAGCTCGGTAAAGTAGTTATTTGGGAGTTTTATTGCTATGGCACTGAATAAGTAAATTAATTTGGGTAGAATTGTCATTTTTTATTATATTACTTCAAACTAACCATGAGCATTGGATATTTTCCCAATTATTTACTGATGCCTTAATGTTGAAGCTGATAATTCTTACATAATCCTGATCACAGTTCCTTTGTATTAAATTGCTTCTTTTTTTGCAAACTACCTTTAGTTTTTCCTTTACTTGAGAATTCTGAAATTTGACTACAATATTCCTTGGAGTTTTTATTCTAGGATCTCTTTCTGGAGATGATTGGTGGATTTTCCCCAAGGACTCTTTTGTCTTCTTGCTCTAGGAAATTAGGCCAGTTTTTCAAGATCATTTCCTGAAAGAGATTTTCTAGTCTCTTTTAAATTGAGGCATTCAGGTAAACTATAATTTTGTAAATTACCTCAACTGAATCTATTTTCTAGATAAATCATTTCCTAAGAGGTACTTTACATTTTCTTGGAATTTTTTTCAGTCTTTTGATTTTGTTTCATGGAATTTCGATGTTTCATAAAAATCATTGGTATTTATTTATTCCATTCTAATATTTAGGGTTTAATTTTCTTCAGTTAACTTTTGAGTTTCCTTTTTTAATTGGCTAATTTTACATTTTAATGACTTATTTTCCTTTTCTAGTTAGTTAATTTCACTCTTTGATGAGTTATATGCCATTTCCATTTTATCATTTTTACTTTCAAAAGAGTAGTTTTCCTTTTCCATTTGATCCATTTTACTTTTAAAAGAATTGATATCTTTAATCAATCTTTCATAATTCCCCTTCATGGCTTTCATTTCTTTTTTCGACTTTTCTTCTTCCTCTCTTTGTGATTTTTAAAATCCCTTTTGAGCTCTTTTAAGAGGTCTTTTTGGATTTGAGGGTAATTCATAAATTCCTTTGAGGCTCCACACATAGGCCTTTTGTTAGTGCTTTCCTCTTGTGAAATGGAGTTTTTATAGTCCTTATCAGAATAGTAGCTACTTGTAGTTAATATTTTTGTTTGTTTAATTTTGTTTAAATTGTTCATTTTTATAGTTGAGCTCTTCTCCTGTTATACAGAAAATATGGGAGCAAATTTTTCTACCTGGGATGGGATCTGCTCCCTAAATTGTTGTTTTCATATGGTATTGCCTATGAAGTTGTTTCTTCCCTGTGTTAGCTAGGTGAAATAGTCTTATCTGTGCCCAGGGTTTGAACTTTGTCTTCCAAGCTGGGATTGGAACTGTCACTGCTGACCCACTGCACTGCTAGCTTCCTGAGCCTTATATGAGCTGCTCTGTGTAGTCAAGAGTTTCCCAATGGTTTTACAGGTCTCCTGTTTTTATTGGTCTTTACTCAGGTAATTATATCTATATTATCTATATCTATCTATATATCTCTATCTCTGTCTCTATCTCTATCTCTATCTCTAATCTATCTATATCTAATCTATGTCTATGTCTATGTTTATAATCTATATCTAATCTATGACTAATCTATATCTATATCTGCATCTATATCTATTTCTATATAGATCGATACATAGATGTATATCTATTATGCATAAATGTCCTGTGATCCGGTTATCCAATCTTATTTGTTCGTTCCTCACTTATTATCCTGCATTTTCCACATTAATCTCTTTGTTTGATACTTTTAGGAGTTTTGTTTTCCCCATTTTCTGTCTTTCATACCTGGAATGCTTTCCTTCTAAAAATCTACCTAATGGTTTCCCTGGCTTCCTTCAAGAATCTACTTAAATCTCACTTTCTTCTAGAGACCTTTTCTTCCCCCCATCCACTATGCTTTCTGAGATAGCCTTCAATTCACATGGTATCTATCTATCTATCTATCTATCTATCTATCTATCTATCTATATTTATATATATGTGTGTGTATGTATATACATATATGTATATTTGTATATGTGTTCTTATGTGTACATTTTTATCTATGTATATGTTTTGTCACTCTATAAGCATATGAGTTCTCTGAGGATCAGGAATGTGCTTTTGACATTTGTTATATCTTCTAAATTTGCACAGAGCCCAGTATATGTTAAGTCCTTAATAAATGTATAATCACTGACTGACTTCCCACTGCCCTGATACTAAAATAATGTCTTCTCCTCTTTGAATAATTGCAGCATTTTTTTTGAAACATAGTTTTTGGGGGGCAAGGCATTGGAATTAAGTGACTTGCCCAAGGTCACACAGCTAAGTAATTTTTAAGTGTCTGAGGCCAGATTCGAACTCAGATTCTCCTGACTCCAGAGCCAGTCCTCTATCCACTGCACCACCTAATTGCAATATTTTTTTAAATTCCACTTTTCTATGCTCTCTGTATATCCTTTTTTTGTTTTTCTTTTATTTATTTAATATTATTAAATAATTTTTATAAAAGTAAACATAAACCACCACCCAAGAAGATGAGAAATCTCAAGAATACTGAGAGAGGACAAAACATGTACTTCACTATGTGTTCAGATTGCAATGGCTCTGTCTATGGAGTGAGTTGTGTTCTTTATCATAAGTCCATCAGAGAAGTTACTTCAATAGTTTTGCCATGGGTGATTTAGTAGCTGTATTTCCCGCCACTCTAATCCTGCCCATTCTCATTTATTCTATTCTCTAACTCCTTCCATCCTGTCCCTATCCAAATGTATGTTGTATCTGAGAACCCTCTCCCACAATCTTGCCTCTCTTTTATCACCCATTCCCCTCTTCCCTTCCCCTATTTCCCCTTATCCCAACCCTTTCTTCTCATTTTTTCTCTAGGGTAAGATAGATTTCTATACCCTATTAAGGGTGTGTGTTATTTTCTCTCTGAGCCATTTCTGATGAAAAGTAAGGCTCACCCATCAACTAGCCTTTCCCCCATTCCATTCTATTGAAAAAGTTGTTAGTTGATTCTTATGTGAAATATCTCAGCCCCTTCTTTATCTCCTTTCTCTTCCTCCCAGTACTTCCCTTTATCATCCATTGATTCCATTGTTTTACTATATTCCACACCTTCTTGTGCCCTGTCAATATATTCTCCTTCTAATAGCTTATATAAATAAGAAAGTTCATAGAAGTTGTTAGTATCTTCTTCCCCATGCAGGAATACAAAAAGTTCAACATCATTAAGTTGCTCATAGTTAATCTTTCCCATCCACCCCCCTCTATAGTTCACCAGAGTCATATCCTTGAAGAACAAAATTTCTGTTCATCTCTGGTTGTTTCAATAGGAAAGTTTGAAAGTCCCCTGTTTCATTTTTCCCTGAAAAAGGAGTATCAATTTTGCTAGGTAGTTGATTCTCATTTGTAAACCAAGATCTTTTGCCTTCTGGAATATCATATTCCAATCCCTAAGAGCCCTTAAAGTAGATACTGCCAGAGCCTGTATATAGAGCTACAGTAGTTGAATTGTTTGTTTCTTTCAGGTTTACGTATTTTCTCTTTGAATTGAGAGTATTAAATTTGGCTGCAATATTCCTGGAAATTTTTCTTTTGGTATTTCTTTCAGGAGGTGATCAGTGAATTCCTTCAAGTTCTATTTTACCCTCTGCTTCTAGGATCTCAGGACAATTTTACTGTATTATTTCTTGAAAAATGTCTCTTTTGTTGGTTTTGACTTTCAGGTAGTCCGATAATTTTTAAATTATTTCTTATGGATCTGTTTTCCATTTGCCCTAAACCAATTTTTAACATATTATTGTCTTCAGGTTGTTTGTTTTTTTTTTTTTTTTTGCTTCTCTTTCAGCCGGTTGCTGATCTGTTTTTCATGATTTATCTAGATTGCTCTCATTTCTCCTCCCAATTTTTTCCACCTCCTTTTAATTGCTTTTTAAAGTTTTTTTAAAGAGTTTTAACAGTTTATTTACACTCTGATGAAAAAATCCAAATTATCTTCACAGATAAACATCCACAGTGTCTTTTAGTCCTTCTGTTATGAAATCTCCAGCTCACTTTTTGCCAGCACTGAAATTTGCCTTTGCAGTGCCCCTCACTTTCTTCATTCTGTTCTTGCGTTCCTTTCGCTGATTTCTTGATGTTTTTTCTTCTCATACAGACCTTGCCAGTCTGTGCTTTGGTTCATTTTTCTTTGCATAGTCAAGGGAATCATAAATCATGCCAAAGTCTGTTGTTTTGCCACCACCAAAATGGGTTCTGAATCCAAAAACAAAAATGATATCTGGAGTTGTCTTATACATCTTGGCCAGTTTTTCTTGGATTTCAGTCTTGGGTACTGTGGCCTTGCCAGGATAAAGGATATCTATAACCATCTGTTGTCGCTCAATAAGTCTGTTTGTCATGAACTTTCTGGTTCTAATGGTTACTGTGTCATTCGATCTTGGAGCATGGTTCCCGGCTAGTTTCAACATCGGAGCGGACAAGAGGCCTCCAGGAGACGGGCATGGTGGCGGCCGGCTCCTCGAGCAGTAGGAGAGGGAAAGGTAAAGTGTTTTTATAAAGTCTTTTTTTTAGCTCATCCATAGCCTGAATCAATTTTCTATGTCTCTTAGAGGCTTTGGATAAATAAGCTTCAATTTTTGTCATTTTCTGAATCTTCCATAATACCAAAGTAATTTTCTAGGGCCAGATTCTTCTTTTGCTTTTGTTCGCTCATTTCCCCAGCCTAAGACTAATTTACCACACTTCCAAGGCTTTGACCTTTTTTGGAGACACCCCACTGGGACCTTTATTCCTCCAAGATCTTATGCTCTCTTGCCTGTGCTTTGATATGAAGATGACCACAGGAATTCCCCTCTGCCCTGGAGCTGTGAAAAGGTTCCCTGCTTGTCTATCTTGGTATGGAAGCCCAAACTGCATCCTGCATCTGCATGTGGGCAAACAGTAGAGTGCTGCCCCAGGGAGAGCAGAGAGATTTCTGCAGTTTCCCCCAACCCCCTTAGCATTTGTCAGCTGCGCTCTGGAGGTTCAACCTGGCTTCCCTGATTCCCACTGCATGTTCTCAATGCAGGGCTGTTCTGAGGCCAGTGCTCCTTACTCCACACTCATTCTGGTGCAGCAGAGTTCTCTCACTGCACCTTCATGCAGTTCCTGATGATCCCTGGGTTACTTGCAACTTTTTTCCAAACCTCATTCCCAGTGAAACATACCTTTCCTGTGGAACTTTTAAGTTATCTTGGCCTGGGAAATTGTATCACTCAAGCATTCTGTGGATTCTGCCTCTCTAAATTTTGTCTAGAGTCATAATTTGGGGGCTTTTAGAATTTTGGGGAGAAAGAGTTGTCTGGGAAATCCTGCCTCCATGCTTCCATCTTGCTCGAACCCTTGTTTTTTTTTAATTATTTATTTTTGAATTTTAAAATTCCCTGTTAATCTCAGTTCCCGCCCTCCCACTCCCTACAAAAGGCAATTTGATAGTTTTTATATTTTTGCATGCTATACATTTATAAAAATTGAATGCTTTGAGAGAGAAATCATATCCTCAAGGAGAAAACAAGGTTTAAAAAACAGCAAGATTATATAATAAGATAATTTTTTTTTTAATTAAAGACAATAGTCCTTGATCTTTGTCCAAACTCCACAATTCTTTCTCTGGATACAGATAAATTCTCCATCACAGATACCCCAAGATTGTCTCTGATTGTTGCAATAATGAAATGAACAGTTCATTAATTTTGATCATCAATCCCATGTTGCTGTTATGTTGTACAATGTTTTCTCTGGTTCTGCTCAATTTGGTCAGCATCAGTTCATGCAAATCCTTCAAGAATCTTCTGAATCCCAAAACCTCCAGGTTTCTAATAGAACAATAGTGTTTCTTAACATACATATAGGACAATTTGTACAGCCATTCCCCAATTGATGGATATTCATTCAATTTCCAATTAATTGCTACCACAAACAAGACTGTTATGACTATTTTTGTACAAGTGATGGCTATTTTTTCATGATCTCTTCATGGTATAGATCCTGTAGTGGTATTGCTGGATCAAAGGGTATGCAAATTTTTATTGTCCTTTGCACTGAATTCCATATTGCTCTCCAGAAAGATTGGATGGGTTCACAGCTCCACCAACAATGCTTTAGTGTCCCAGATTTCCCACATTCCTTCCAACATTGATCATTGTCCTTTCTGGTTATATTGACAATTCTGAGATGTATGAGATGGTACCTCAGAGATGCTTTAATTTTCATTTTGTTAATCAATAAAGATTTAAAACAATATTTTATATGAGTATGGATCATTTTGATTTCCTCATCTGTAAATTTCCTCTGCTATTGACCATTTTTTTTGACCATTTGTCAATTGGGGAATGACTTATTTTTTTTTAATAAATTTGACTCAGCTCTCTATATTTTTGAAATTTCCTTTGTCAGAAAAACTAGTTATAAAAAATTGCTTCTGAATTTCTTTTGCTCTTGGTTACAGTGGTTTTGTCTGTGGAAAAATTCTTTATTTAATGTAATCAAAATTATCTAGCTTGTTTTTTTATGCTCCATCTCTTGCTTGGTCATAAACTGTTTGCTTTTTAACAGATCTGACAAGTAAACTATTCATTGATTTCCTAGTTTACTTATAACATTGTCTTTTATGGCCAGATCTTGTATCCATTTTTATCTTATCTCAATGTAGGGTATGAGGTGTTGGTCTAATTCAAATTTCTATTATACTAACTACTAATTTTCCTGACAGTTGCTTTTTTTTTTTTTTTATCAAAGAGAGGGTTCTTATCTCAGAAGCTGGGCTCTTTGGGCTTATCAAACAGCATGTTACTATCATCCTTTTATGCTGTCTCTTATTCACCTACTCTCTTCCCTGATTTACCACTCTGTTTCTTAGCCAGTACCAGACAGTTTTGATGACTGATGCTTTATTGTGTAATTTTAGATTTGGTAAGGTTCAGTCAACTTCTTTTGCTCTTTTTTCATTAAATCCTTGAATAGTCTTGAATTTTTTTTCTCCATATGAATTAGTTTCAATTTTTTCTAGCTCATTAAAGTAATTTTTTGGAACTTTGCCTGGTAAGGCACTAAATAAGTAATTTAATTTAGGTAGAATTGTCATTTTTATTATATTAGCATAGCTTATCCAAAAGCACTTGATACTCATTTAAATTTGATTTTATTTGCATAAAAATTGTTTTTATAGTTGTTTTCATAGAGTTTCTGAGTCTGCCTTCGCAGGTAGACTCCCAAGTATTTGATATTGTCTGAGATTACTTTAAATGGAATTTCTCTTTAAATCTTGCTAGTAATATATCAAAATGCTGCTAATTTATGTGGGTTTATTTTATATCCTGCAACTTTGCTGAAGTTGCTAATTGTTTCTAGCAGTTTTTAAGGTGATTTTTTTAGGATTCTCTAGGCATCACATCATCTGCAAAGAGTGAGACTTTTGTTTCTTCCTTTCCAATCTAATTCCTTCAGTTTATTTTTCTTCTCTTATTGCTGAAGCTAGCATTTCTAATACAATATTGAATATTTATGAAGATAACTTGTTTCACCCCTGATCCATGGTTGCCTCTATCTTATCCCTATTGCATCTAATGCTATTGATTGTTTCAGATAGATACTGCTTATCATTCTAAGGAACATTTCATTTATCCCTATCCTCTTTAGTGTTTCTGGTAGGAATGGGCACTATATTTTGTCAAAGAATTTTTCAGCATCAATTGAGATAATATGATTTCTGTTAGTTTTTTTTATTGTTATTGTCTATTATATTGACAGTTTTCCTAATATTGAACAAATCCTCCATTCCAGGGATAAATCCTGCCTGGGTATGGTGTATTATCTTAGTAATAACTTGTTGCAATTTCTTTGCTAAGATTTTACTTAAAATTGTTGCTCCATATACACTAGGGAAATTGGTCTATAATTTCCTTTCTCTGTTTTGACCCCTCCTATAGATGGAGTTAGGCAGAATTCTATCTTCACATATTTTTCCAAAGATTTTATATAGAATTGGAAACAATTGTCCATTAAATACTTGACAGAATTCACTTTTAAATCCATCTGGCCCTGGAAATTTTTTCTTTAGGAATACCATGATAGTTTGATGAATTTCTTTTTATGAGATAGGGTTATTTAGGTATTTCATTTCTTCTTCATTTAACCTAGGAAGCTATATTTTTGTAAATATAAATCCATTTCACTTAGATTATCAAATTTATTGGCATTGAGTTGGGCAAAATAATTTCAAATTATTTTTTTAATTTTGTCCTCAATGGTGGTGAGTATACTTTTTTGATTTTTGATATTAGTAATTTGAATTTCTTCTTATTTTCAATCAAATTAACCAGGGTTTATCAATTTTATATGTGTTTTCATAAAACCAACTCAGTTTTTTTATGAATTCAATAGTTTTGTTGCTTTCAATTTTATTAATTTCTCCTTTCATTTTTAGAATTTCTAATTTGGTATTTAATGGTGGGTTTTCATTTGGACTTTCTCTAATTTTTTAGTTGTATGCTTAGTTCATTGATGTCTTCTTTCCCTATTTTATTCATGTAAGCAGTTAAAGATATAGTATAACCCCTAATAACTTCATTTGCTGTATTCCATAACTTTGGGGTGTGGCCTCATTATTGTCATTACCTAGGATGAAATCATTAATCCTCTCCATAGTTTCTTGTTTGATCCACTCATTTTTGAAAATGAGATCACTTACTTTCCAATTAGTTTTAGGTCTGTCTTACCATGACCCATTATTGCATGTAAATTTTACTGCATTAGGATCTGAGAAGGAGCTCTACTATTACTGCCTTTCTGCATTTCATTATAAGGTATTTATTCCCTAGTACATAGTCAGTTTCTGTGTAAAAATGTACTGTACGGAAAAAAGTATATTCTGTTATATCCCCATTCAATTTCCTTCAAATGTGTATCATGTTTAGCTTTTCTAGCATTCTATTTACATCATTAACCTCTTTCTTGTTCATTTTATTGTTAGATGTATCTAAATCCGAGAGCAGGAGATTGAGGTCTCACATGAATAGAATTTTTTTTCTGTTTTGCATTTTTGCCAATCAAAGATTTGAGAGAATTATTTTCTTTTTGTATTTGTCCAATTGTATTTCCTAAAGATTTGTTTTCTTGTTGCAAGGTGTTAATTTTCTCTTGAATTTCTTTTCCCAATTTTTCCATTTGATTTTTAAACTTCTTCCTTATCTCTTCCAAGAAATTTTTCTGGGCCAGAGAATGAGGTGGAGCCTTTTCTTCAAAGTAGTTTTCAACTGGTCCTCCTTTAACACTGGCCTTCCTTCATTTTCCTAGGGCTTAGTAACTGCAAGTGGGCCAGCCAGTAGGGGATGCTAGAGGCTTTCTCTGGAGTGTCTGAGTTTGATTTGTAGTCCACTCCCTAGGCCTGGGGAGTGGGGGGAAGCAGCAGGGTCTGAATTATTTTTGAACACTGTGGGCTTGGTCCTTGGGATATGCTCCCCACACCTTAGCCTGGGGCATAGGGGTGGGGGAAAGACGTTGTTACTGTGTTTGTTTTGGGAAGTGTCCCTTTCTCTCACAGGGGTTGGGGGGAGAGGCTTAACTGGAAACATGGGATGCTGCAGAAAATAAGGGGTTGGCAGCCCTGGTCTTCCAGGTCATGTAGCTGAACAGATTGATGTTTCTGCCACCTTGCTGGAACTCCCCCGCCTACTGCAATGCTCCTCTGCCTGCTCATAAAGCCAAAGCTTCTTCCATGTCTGTTCTGAGGTTAGTCCTGGTTCTCACTCCACCACCCCTACACTAGCTCTCTGTTCTCTATCCCCAGTTCACCCACGTTCCCCTGAGACAAACCTTGTAAGTAATTGTTCTTCTTTGCTTTTTCTTGATTTTTTGGATTTATGCAAATTTTGTAAATTCTATTAAGTTGCTTGATTCATAATAATTCTGGGAGAAAGTCAGGAAACTTTAACGCAGTGCCTGGCTTCTCTTTGCTACATCCTCTCGTAAATCTTATATTTTCTTATAAAATTAAGGACTACTATTCTATTTTAATAAATCACACAAGTCAGTCTGACTGATGAAGTAGGATATGCTGAGAAAGAGATGAGAGGCAGCATATACTAGACAATTCCAATCATCACCACTCACTTGATTAACATCTCGATTTGTAGTTGATGGTGATATTCTAGGACCATGACTTTAAGAGCATAGCAGTTTTCACAAAATCATCAGAGCTGCTTCCTACTACATACTACAGATATTATCAAAAGGAGAAATTTTGTAGAAAAGGACCAATCTTCTTGCTCAGTACAAGCAACAATTACTTCTCAAAGGCAAATAGACATGCAATTTCTGGCATTGGGAAATCCACATCTCCTACCCACAATCTCCAGCCCTACTTCCAGCACATTCCTAATAATTCAGTGAAAATTACTCTCTCAAAAAAGGGACAAGCCAACCACTCCAAGTGCAAAGTAACTCTCACTCACAGTTCAAGTAAGGGATTCTAGGTAAAGCATGTCTCTATGAGAGAGACAGTGTCAGCAAGTTAAATGACTAGTACTGCTACTTTGAACACTGAATCTTCTCAGACCCTACTGAAGAAAATCATGAATCATGAACACAAGATCCTTCCGAATTGATGGCATATCAGTTCAGATCCTGCAATCATCATCCTAGGAAGCAAACCTTGTTGTGACGGGAGTCTTGCAAACTGTTCCTGATAGTGCCTTATTCTCATCTATCAAAGACCCCCCAAAAAATGAATTTTGCTACAAAATTCTTGGCATTGTCTACATTTGTCTTGGCTGCAAAATTTCAGTATCAAAACCAGATACAATTTTATTCATAAAAATGTCCTTAAAGAAATTGTACTACCATTATTTTGCCATTCCATCATAAGAACCACGAGACCTTTCCATCTGACTTTCCACTTAGATCTTCTTCATGTATTTTATTCTTCCATTAGAATGAGTTCTTTGAGTGTTAAAAGGACTGTAATTATCAGTGTCTTTAGTGAATGGAAGAGTCCTATGCTTTTAAAAATAGCAAGCACATAATAAATATTGTATTCATTCATTCATATACCATCTTAGTACAATAGTGACTCCGGGATACAGAAAGATATATCAAAGATTTATAGTCTCTGACTAGGACAGTAAAGACCAAGCTCTGTCTAATTTTATGGTAATCAGCACAGTTAAATGAGAGGATTTTGGTGTCAGATGGCTCATATGTTTTCTTATTTTTTTATTCAAAACAATTAACAGAACTAATATCTTTTGTAAATAAAATCATTTAACTATTTCTTTGAAAACAATTATGCAACCTATTGCTAAGCTGGTATATAAAAATCTTTTTTTTTCATTTGTTACAAATGAAAATAAGTATTCTTTTGGGAAAGTTTCAGAATATTTTGAACCATTTCTCCATAAAAGGTTACTGCTTTGAGATATGTTCATTTGATGCTTGTTTTGAATATTGTTTTCATTTTAAATATGTTTGAATATTTACTTCAGATAATTATTTAAACATTTTTCTCATATTTGTTTATAATGTATTTTTTAATTTAAGGAATCAATTACTCACAATCCTTCCAGTATCACATGCCAAATTGTTATCAAGGGGAAAATTTTTCATCTGAACTATTTTCTATTAAAAAAAACTTTTGTTTTTTTTTATAAAATTTTGAGACAAGTAAAATATCAGAAACAAAATATCCATTTTTCCCAATTATTTCCTACACTCAATGGATTTGTAAGCACTTTACATCCTCTCATGCTTCACTTGAAGCCACAGATAAATGCAATATATACTCTTCCACAGCCTGTCCTTTTTCGATGAACATCTGTGACTTTACCACTGTGTTGCAAACTTCTTGAATTGTTATTCTTAAAAACAAGGCATTTGTTTATTCAGAAGTTATTATATTAATAGTCCTAACTGTCCCAGTCAGTGAGGAATCCATCTCTACCTTTCCAAAGAAGTACTTCTGTAGGGGCGGCAAGGTGGCACAGTGGATAGAGCACCGGCCCTGGAATCAGGAGTACCTGAGTTCAAATCTAGCCTCAGACACTTCCTAGCTGTGTGTTCTTGGGAAAGCCACTTAACCCCACTGCCTTGCAAAAACCTAAAAAGAAAAAAGAAAAAAAAAGAAGTACTTCTGTAATAGGCTTATATGAAGTTCACTAAAGCAATCTTCCATAAATTAATTGAACTAGGGTAGATTAAAGTCCCTAAAAGTATCCACAAACTTAGCAGTCTGTAAAAAATTAGAATTATATATACACATTACATTACTGCTTCTGATATGGAACTATTACTTTAAAAATAACTTATAATTTTGTTTTTAAAATAATTTTTGATGATTAATTGAAAGTGATTTCCTTATATATTCTTCAGATTAAAACCTGTAGCTTCAAGTTATATTGCAAAAGGAAAAAAGAATCAAAATCACTTTTTCTAGCCCCAATGTATACATATACATACAAAACAGGAAAACATGGTAAGTAGAAAATGACAAATCTGTTTTCACTTCTCTCTTGCTCCTAGAGTAAACAAGATGAAAATCATGATATTTTCTATTGAGAAATCTGATCACAGAAGAACTTTTGAGAATATGCCATTGATGATATAAAAAAAGTGGATTAGAACAGATCTTTTTGTACAAATAATCATTTTTTGGGAACAAGAGTTGTAGAATTTAGAACTGGAAGGGATGATATACATTATCTATCCAACCCCTCATTTAATAAAAGAAGAAACTAAAATCCAGAGAATTTGAATGACACTATTACTAAAGGTCAGACAAGATTCAAATATAGGTTTGACTCCTATCCCAGTAATTTCACCATGATGTAATTTCTCCTCTTTGGATTCCATATGTAGGGTACCAGTTCACCAGTAAACTGAATCTAAACTTGAGGGGAGTAAGAGAGGGAACAATCTTTTTTCAATGAATTTAATTTAATTTTATTTTCTCCAAGGTACATGCAAAAGCAAGTTTTGACATTCATTCTTAAACCATTGTGTTCTGAATTCTCTCCCTTCCTCCTAACACAATCACTGCCATCGAGAAAGCAAGTCACATGATATAGGCTAAAAATGTGTAGTCATGGGGCAGCTAGGTGGCACAGTGGAGCACCATCCCTGGAGGCAGGAGTAGCTGAGGTCAAATCCAGCCTCAGACACTTAATAATTACCTAACTGTGTGGCCTTGGGCAAGCCACTTAACCTCATTTGCCTTGCAAAAAAAAAAAAAAACTAAAAAAAAATGTGTAGTAATAAAATAAAGCATTACCATAATACTCTTCTTGTAAAAGTAAGCATATCATTTCCCCAAAAAATGAAATCTCAAGAAAAATATCTGTATACAGATAGAATAACTCTTAATTTGAGATGGTTAGCATTCTTCATCATAAGTTAGTGAGCATTATCTTGGGTCACAACATTGTTGAGAAAAGGTAAGTCATTCACAGATGATCATTTTAAACCTTGCTGTTTCTTTGTATATAGAGTATATTTCCCATTGCATCTGCTCATAAAAGTTTTTATTTTAGTTTTGTTTTTACTGAGAGTTTCAAGTTCATCATTTCTTATAACAGAATAGCATTTCCTCTTAGTCACTTACCACAGTTTGTTCAGCTATTTCCCAATTGATGGGCAGGCCTTACTTTCCAGTTCCTTGACACTGGGAAAGAACTCTTATAAACATTATGATACATATTGGTCCTTTTCCTTCATATGTTTTATTGCTTCTGTAATATAGACCAGGTACTGGCATTGCTAGGTTAAGGGTAGACATGATTTTATAGCCCTTTGTTCATAGCTCCAAATTGTTTTATAGAACTTTCACAGCTCTTCCATAAGAACATTAATGACTCATTTTTCCTACATTTCCTCTAACATTTGTCTTTTTCTTTTTCTGTCCTATGAGCAATCCAAGAAATGTAAGATAATAGCTCAGGACTGTTTCAATCCACCTTTCTTCTGTCAATAGTTAGTTAAAGGGGAAGCTAGGTGGTGCAGGGAATAGAGCACTGGCCATGGAGAAATTCACATTTTTCTTGAAGATTTAAGATGTAGAGATTTTGACTTCATTATCTCGGTCTGAGTTTGTATTTTGATTTTCCATAAAAGATAGTAACTACATTTTTTCCTTCTGTTATTTATTCATTTCCAAGCCTACTTGATTTTAATTCTTCATTTAAATGATATGCTGCTTTAAAGCTTTTGAGGATTTTTGCAGCTGTTTTCAGAGACAGTTCTAAGGGTCTACAAGTTTTCAATTCTTCCAAAGTCTTGTAAGAGATTTGTATCACTCTCTTGCCATATCCTCTCGTCATGCATTCCTTTCTGCCCTAGAACTATAAGGGGAGTCCCTGCTTCACTTAGACAGTAAGTTCTATTGTACTTCTGCTCCTCTCCCTGGAATTTGTCCCTGAGACTGTGACCCATATCTGAGTATGGGCAAAGTAGCAGCAAAGAGACCCCTATAATCTCCTTCCAAAGACCCTTTCATCCTGAGTTGAGAGCTGCCATTATTGATTTAGTGGCTCCCAAGACCAACTCCTAGTCTGCTGGCGTCAGTTTTCCAATGCTATGATGCACTCTAATCTAATCTTGCCCCAATGTTGAAGACTTTTCCTGCTGACATTACATGTTGTCTTTGGCAATCCCTGACTTGGGAGGTCTAGAAGCCTCTCTAAATATCACTGCTGCCACTAATACAGTCCCTAGCTACCTGATGCCAGTGACTAGGGCTCATTGCCTCTGGCTCAATTTGTTCTTTTGTGCATTCTTGACACTCTAGAATTTGATTAAAGTCATTATTCAAAAGTATTTGTAGTGGTTTGGGAGAGAGTTCAGGGGAGTCCCTGCTTTTACTCTGCTATTTTGGCTCAGCATTCGGAATGATCATTCATACATTCTGGGTTGAGGAAAGAATGACAAAAGCAGCATCTTCTTGAATATATCTACATACCGTAAGGTCTCTACTTCTACTTCTTCATATACTCAAAATATTCAAATTTTCACACAACTTGGTCACCTCCTCTCCCATTATTGAATTTGGGTAAGGTCTGATCTTTATGTGAGAGGTTAACTATCTCTTGTATGTCGAAACTTATGCATCATTTTAAAGTTAAAGCATTCTAAAGTGGCTACATGATATTTAGAACTATAACAACATATTTATGAAGTGTTTTTGGTTACAATCTGGAAGCTATATTTCCTTCTCCTTGTATGTAATTTAGCATTTCATTGTAGACACTGTTGAATAGCTTTTGAAGTTATTGAGGGAGCATTCTTCAAAGTTTACATAGCCCTTTAAGAAGAAAGCACCAAGGAACTTATTGATGCAGAACAAATAGTATTCATTTCAATGGAAAGTGAAGAAAATGAAGTAATTCAAAAGTTACAAGAGAAATGTCATTCCCCTTGGCTCCAGGAAATAAGTTTAATCTGTCTCTCTTCTTGAATGAAAAACTTTGTCACAATGTAAATAACTAGACATGATAAGTATATGATCACTTTTTACTCTTTTCTTCCTTTAGAGCTTTAAATCCTTTGTTCTTCTTTGGATACAGTTATTTATAGATGCAAAAGTGACTTCAATGTCATAGATTTCAAGCTATTTATATTTTTGATAAGGAAATGAGGTCAACAGAGCTTAATGACTTGCCCAAATTTTCACCTAATAAATATCCAACTCAGTATTAGAATCATTCTCCTCAAAAATGCAGAACTGATTATTTCTATTTCCTTCACCTTAATTCACTCTTGTCAATCCTAATCTTTTGCTTATATATACCTTGTTTGACTTCTATTCACTTGTTTCCTAATATTACCAGATATAGTCCTGTAACTTTATTAACTGTCTCCATTATAATCTTGTGTCATATTTTCTTAACTGTACTTTCACTGAAATAGGGCAAATCTTTTGTTTCCTCTGGTTTGACTCTCATGACTCTCACATACTCCCTGAAAGAATTGTTCCAAATCACTCTCTCCAACTTTTTCACCTCCATTACAGTATTTTGATTATGGGAGACTGTGAATGTTATCTCTTTATGGCTTATTTATTTTCTTATTATTATAATTATATGTTGTCAAAGTTGTTGTAAAATAAACATAAGGGCCCCTCCCCCCAAAAAGATAGCAGAACCTCAAGAGAAATGAAATGAAAGAAAAAAGGTGTACTGTGGTCTATGTTCAGATTCCATAGGCTCTGTCTCTGGGATGAGTTGCCTTCTTTCTCGTAAGTCCATCAGAGAAGTTGTTTCAAAGTTTTCCCATAGTTTCTATTACTACTTGTATTTCAATTGATTCTATTCCTCCCCACTCCCATTTATTTATTTTGTTCTCTTGCCTTGTCCCTCCTCCGAAATGAGTTGTATTTGACTGTCCTCTCCCACGATCTTCCCTCTATTCTATCATTTACACCTCCTCCCACCCCCATGCCCCATCCCCTCATCCCATCCCTTTCCTCTCATTTTTCTTTAGGGTAAGATATATTTTTATAATATGTTGTGTGTGTGTATGTTATTTCTTCACTGAGCCATTTCTGATAAGAATGTAGTTTCAGTCTTTCCCCCTTGCACTTCAAAAGACTTTTCTTGACCCTTTTATGTGAAATATTTTAGTCCATTCTAGTTCTCCTTTCCTGTATCATCCATTGACTCCACCTTTATGTTATATTGTACCATTGTATTCAACTCTCTCCTGTGCCTGATCTATATGTGTTTCAATTGCTCCTATAAATTAGAAGGTTTATGAGCTATCAATATCTTTAGAAAGTTATCATAATCTTCAGATATACAGATGATGAGAATAACTGATGAAAAACAGAAGGGAAATAATGTGTGTTTGTGCAATTTGTGCAAATTTGTGTGCTGTTTATAGTTATAAAGCAAAATATAAGCAACTAAGTGTTACTTGATGAAGACTAGATCCAAAAATAGTTCTAGTAGTTAATGGACAGTTCCTTTGTTCCTCTCTTGGCCTTGCCCTCAGTAATTTTGTTGCAAATATCTTATATTTTGGCTGCTTATATGTCATTTTGTATACCCCAGAATTCATCCCTAAAAACTGAAACTATGAAACAATTCATTTTAAAAGTATACTGCAATCATCATCCTAGAATTGTGCATAATTGACTCAAAGGAAATTTGATCCAAATATCATTAAATGATTCCACCCTCAAATGAACAGGGAGAGAGTCTAGAGAAATTACCATACCAACAAATTACCACACTACTTGTTTTTTCATTTTAGTAGCCATTATTTTGTAATAATGGAATAAAGACAGATACTTGAGGGGGTGCTTCTGAGGTACCCTGGAGATGCTACTAATTTTCTACCAATTAGATAGTTTAATTTTATCAAATATGTTCCAGGTTTATATATACAAAAGTGTTTGTGGTAAATAGCAGCCATCAAATGTGGCTATAATGTTGAAATAAGTATTTGACTTAGAGAATCTTGGTAAGAAGAGAAGATCTGGAAGGAATCAGGCAATATTTTTCCCCAAATCCAAGATGAGTGATATGAACTTTTATAATGAGAACATCTGAAGCAATGAATATTTTCTTTTGGGGAGGGTTGCAAGGCAACAGGTTAAGTCACTTGCCAAAGTCACATAACTATGTCATTATTAAGAGTCTGAGGCTGGATTTGAACTCAGATCCTCCTGATTCCAGGGCAGTGCTCTATCCATTGTGCCACTTAGCGTCCCCAGCAATGGATAAAGAGATCCAAAGCAGTAAAATTGTAGTTGGTAAGACAGTGGATATAGCAGTTTACCTAAAGTCAGGAAAACTTAAATTCAATATGACCTCAAAGTATTACTTGTATGATTGACCTTAAACAAGTCCAATCTGCCTCAATTTTATCACTTTTAAAATGAAAATAATAATACTAATAATACCTGTTTCTAATAGTTGTGACAAAAAATGGGATTATATTTGTAGCAAACCTCAAAATACTTTACAAATGAAAGCTGTTATTATTAATAGACACCATATTTATCATTGTAGTGGTATTAGTAATAGTAGTAGCAGGAGCAGCAGCAATCAGCTTTTTAAGATTTTGGTTAGTAAATTGTACCCAGGTCATGCATCAATTTTCACTAGCATTTAGAGCTGAATGTGGAAAGCTAAGTACTCTGAGGGCAAAGAGTTCTAGGAAGGAGAGAGAAAATGAAATTGTATAACAAAGATTGAAGAGAAGAGGAAAGAGTCTTGGGAAACATGTTACCTGGAAAATAGAAATACCTCAAATCATGCAGGCCTCTTAACATTTGTCTAATGATCCCCAGTTTTGCACAATATTCAATAGTTTTGGGATAATAAGTGTATTTTCAAAGAAAAGGACAGTTTTTCTTCTGAACTTAAGTAACATTACTCATGCTGGTGGCAAAGATTTGACCTCTGCATCCCCAACATTGCATAGTATGCCTTTAATTTAATTGGATATTTACTTAGATCTCCAGTTCAAGATGGACAAAAGACATTTCCCAAGTACCAAAGTATGTTGTACACTTTACATTATTTGTAAGTATTAGGATTTTCCAAATCTAGTGTTAAGGTCTAATTCATAGGAAAGATAATCTCAGTATGAGATATGGATCTGAGATCAAGTATCAATTCCAATTTAAAATTAGTCCTTCCTTCTGTTTCTTTCTACATTCTAATCTGATCAAATTATGAATTAGTGAGAAAGTGATAGCCTTAACAATTTAAATATTTTTTCATTTTAATGATCACACCAAAGAAATAATTTTATCTAAACAATCAGAAACAGTATACTATCATGGCAGCACATATATTCACTACATAAAAGAGAACCCAAACAAATATATCAGCACAGCAACATTAAAAAATACAAAAAAAAAATGACACCTCTCTTTCCCTTCTACTTCCTTCTTTCTGAACTGACTATTCATATGGGTATTTCCCTATTTGTTAACCTCTGTCTTGATGGATACTAATTTTAGCTGTGGTCCTAGTGTCATATTTATTGGGTCTTTTCAAGAATGATTAAGACTTCTACTTTTGGGGGCAGCTGGTGGTGCAGTAGATAGAGCACCAGCCCTGGAGTCAGGAGTACCTCAGTTCAAATCCGGCCTCAGACAATAATTACCTAGCTGTGTGACCTTGGGCAAGCCACCTAACCCTATCGCCTTGCAAAAAAAAAAAAAAAAAAAAAAGACTTCTGCTTTGTTAGCTTGTTTGTTTTGTTTTGCTTTGTAAGTCTGAACTTATATTTGAGAATTTTTGAGTTCTTTGACTATCTTCATTAGTGCAAAGAGGAAAAATCTTAAGTCTATCTTAAAGTATGAGTTCATTCATCACTTTCAACTCCTTCTAGATCCATTATGTCACTACATCACCTATATGTGGCAGTCCACCTTAGTTTTCTGGTTGGTATTTTTTTTTTTATGTATCCCACAGTACTGTGTCATTGAGCTGACTCTCTATCTTCATATCTCATTATTCAAGGAAACAAAAACAAAACTCACTTTAGTTGATCTTTGTATTCCATTCAAATATTATACAGCTAGCATTTCCTTTTATACAAGTCTTACTTTTCTCCTTTCATCATCAAGTTCTAAGGAATTTCATAGTCTAACTTCTTTCAGTACTTCACTTTTTTTTCACATGCCAGATTTCAACTGAAATCTGTACAAATATTCTCTTAATAGACTATGATCTGATTGAAGGCAGAGATAGTTTTCTGCCTGCACTCTTAGAAAATATTTGATCATTAATTGATTAGACTTCTGACTTCATGTTTAGTTTAAGCTTTTTCACTGGGATGATTAAAAATATTAACTTTTGAATGTAATTACCTTTTTTTCAATAGGCATCTTCTTGCCATCTTATAATTTTTGATGCTTTTGACTCTTCTTTCCTCTTGTACAATTCTCCCCTGATTTTCTGACATTTCTCTTCCCTGACTCTATCTCTCAATTATTACTTCTCTGCAGTATCTTTTTTTTGAATCATCATTCCTTTCCAAATACCTGAACATAAATGTTAAGGACCATTTCCCAGTCTTCTTCATTTTTCTTTCTATGCCATATTCTTTGAATAGAATTATCAACTCTATTCAAATGATTTTCCAATCTACACAATTAGAACTTATCTAACTCATGAGCTCCATTTCTAACTTATAATTGGAAAATTTTCCCCAGATATCCTAAAAGCATCTCAAACTCAACATATTCAAAATTGTTTCATCCTTTCTCTTCTTTTGACTGACTCTTCTTTAGTAATTGCTTATTTCCATTGAGAGGAAGCATCTAATTTCTAAATATGCAGATTATTAACTTTTGGGAAATCTTTGATTTTTGTATCCCTCCCTCTTTATTGAAAAAAATGCCTCATTTTTCCAATTTTACTTTTGCAATGCTTCCATCAACTGCTCCCTTCTCTTCATATATAATCATGAAAATGCCATTTCAGACTCTTTCCATATTTCCTGAATTATTCTTATAGTTTCCTAAGTGATCTTTCTGCTTCTTGTCTCTTTATACTCTATCTTGTCTTCAATATATTCAGAAAAATAACCCATGACTCAAATGTGACTGTAATTCTCCTGTTCAAAACTCTTACTTCTTCTATAAAAACAGATCAATTACTCAGTCTGGCATCTAAGATCATACACTTGTAGTTTCACAATTTAACTAATATTATTACTCTTCATAAATTCTATGGCTCAGTTAAAATGATTTTTCATTTTTGTCCAAATATGGCAAAGTATTTCTAATTCATTCTATTTTCATATGCTAGAATACAGTCTATTTTTAAAAAAAAAATTCTCATCTTTGTTTTACAATATTTAAGTAGTGAGGTAGTACAGTATATAGAGAACTAGACCTGGAAGCCCTGTGTTGAAATCTGTCCTCAGATGTTTACTATCTGCATGACCCTAGAAAGGTCACTTCAGTTGGCTTTAGTTTTCTCATCTGTAAAGTGGAGACCATAACAGTACCTTCCTTCCATAGACTTTGTAAGTCTGGTAAAGTACTTAACAAAATGCAGGGAATGGAGAAAGCATTTTAAAAATATTGGCTATCATCACCATTATCATTATCATTATATGACTCCAAGACTCAATTCAACCTTAATTTTGGAGTAGTTTGATGAACCAATTAATCAGTGTTTATTATCAAATCATAGATAACATGAAATCACTAAAACTATAAACTTGTATGTCAAAAGGAATTGACTTTTTTTGAGAGTATCTAGGAACAAGAATTAAGGAGGAAGAAAGATTATGATGTTCATTGGAAATTAGACATTTTCAAATGTTCATCTCTTGCCAGTATTTAGCAAGTTTGTGAATGCTGGTACTCATTTAGTAAGAGAAAGAAAAGGAAGTAGAATAAAGAATGGCATTACATTACTCCTGGGGATATGGTGATTTTAATAGTTAAAACAGGGAACAGCTTTGCTAGGAATTCAATCCTCTTTTAAGGGAAGAAGCCAAACAATGAACATCATTATTCTAAACATGATGTGGCAGCAGATGTGAAAGTTGGTTTTAAGAATATTTTCTATCAACCAGAGAAGAGAGAACCATCCCTGAGGGCTTCTTAGGAAGAGAAAATAAATTGCTATTGCAAAATTTGCTGTTTAGTCTAATAGTAGAGAGAATACCAAGATAATCTACTTCACCCACTCACATAAAAGAAGAAGAAATTGAGTATATACGAACTGTTTCCCCTCCTTTATAGGATTGAGTACTGTGTAGCAAACACTAAAAGAAGAAATGGAGGAAGGAAGCAAGCAAGAAAGGATGGAAGGTAGCAAGGAAGGAAGAAAGGAGGGAGGGAAAGAGGGACAATGGATGGGAAGAAGGGAAAGAGGAAGGAAGAAAGGAAAGAAAAAAGAAGGAAAGAAGGAATAAAAAAGATAGCAGAGAAAGAGGAAAGGAGGGAAGGAGGGAAGGAGGGAAGGGAAGAAAAAAGGAAGGGAGGTAAGGAAGAAGGGAGAGGAGGAGTGAGGGAGGGAGAAAGAAATTAAAAAAATAGGAAATTGTGAAAAAGTTATGAATAATCAGAGTAAATTTTGTTTCATTTGACTAACCTATTAGGAGTAAATGAGGCCTATTGGGTTTTTTTTAGATTTTTTTTTTTGCAAGGCAAATGGGGTTAAGTGGCTTGCCCAAGACCACACAGCTAGGTAATTATTAAGTGTCTGAGACCAGATTTGAACCCAGGTACTCCTGACTCCAAGCCCAGTGCTTTATCCACTACGCCACCTAGCCGCCCCTAATGAGGCCTAATGTTATTGGTTGTTAATGACACGAAATCTCAAGATATTGATGCAAAAGGTGAGAACAGGAATATGTCAAAGAATTAGATGCAAAAATTCTAAAATTTTATTTATTTTTCTAAGTGGAGAAGAGGCTAAGTCCTTTTTTCTGTGGAAGGCATTAACAATATCCATAAAGAGCACATAAGTATATATAAAAATCTGTTTTTAAATGGAAAAGAGTCAAAATACTGACAAGAGAGTGAATATTGAAAATAGGTTTGTTTGTTTGTTTTTTCCTGATAAGTATAGTTCAGTCAGAAACTTGAAAACTGACAGGAAAATAAGGTAGAGGCACCTGGCTCAATCAATATCCTTTCATTGTTGTTCTCAGGGTGATTTTCTGAAATGTGATTAGTGTCTTGCTAATAGAAAAGAAGTGACACATTTTTAATCCCTAAGCCACAATATTCTTAACCTGGGAACTATAAATTTCTAAGAAAATATTTATCTATATCTCCAGTTCCTCTTAACCTTACAGATACCCCGTAAGTCTTGGTGATTTGTTTCTTATTGTAAAGATGTTTTCTATCTCCATTTGGCAATTTCCTTAGTTTCAGAATGTCAAATGGGTCCACAAAAGAAAAAAAATAAAGACAAAGAAACAATTTTCTAAATCAAATAGAAGGTAGAGATCCAAAAGTGGAAGCTTAGGAAAAAACCAGCACATTAAAAAATAAAAGAACAAACTAAAACCTACAAGTAATTGCTCATACCTACAATAGATAAAAGATAATAAAACTTAAATATCAGTTATTGGTAATAGAGAATACAAATAGGGATATTGAGACAGTGCTCCTATCACAAAGA